>NC_086331.1:30464073-30770639 GCF_032445375.1 Bacillus rossius redtenbacheri
TAACTATTTCTCATAATTCTTACATGATTCCAATAAGATTTATGATCTGCTTTGATCTTATTATTTATGTTAGCCAATCTGTATCTTATGTTAAATTTCAGCCTATTTTTAACAAGTTAACGTTATGTGGAAAATCTATTGTAGGTTGCAGAATTTTTGTGTATTTTATGGAGGCGATTTTTCTTTAAATGTGTTTTATAAAAGACTTAGAAGAAAACCATGTATTATATTCACTATTTTTACAAGTAAAAAGTGAGATATTCTGCTTAATACGGGTTTGTATCTGAGATGTTAGATAACTGACCATAATCATTGGCCTATAGCATGTCATAAATAGGTACCCTGTCAATAGTGTTTATTGCAGAATACAAGGACAGAAAATCTCCCTTTGAAAAGTGACAAGAAAAATTGCTCGTATTATCTTGTGAAGTATTACACTTGGTATGAAAAGTACACAACAATGCAGGATGATTACTATCTTCCTTAACTAGAGGGCCATCACTCTTAACCACTTAATGAAAAAATTCATTGGTAATCACAAGAACTAGAAGACTGATGTAAGTTAAAAAATTGGTGGATGTTAGCAGGTATCGAGCTTTTGTTTTGTATAGTAATATATAATGTCCTGAGAATGTCTATTAATCCAGTTGATTCCGGGAACATGGAAGTCTCCAAAAAGTACTAAATTATTTGAGTCTAAAAATAATTTGGATTCCAGAAAAAGAAAATAGTTTTTAAAGGTCATCGGGTTTATATAAGGGGGTAAATGAATATTGCCAAACAAAATTTTGTTACCGTATTGTAAAAATATATCAGCCCATATTGATTCAACTTCATAAGTAATTAAATCATATCTCGTTGACGTTTTCGGAAAGATGTTGATATATATTGCGGAAAGGACTCCACCACCTTAAGTTAGACTTGTGGTTTATAAGTTGCGATCATTACAATTAACAATATAGTTAGGTAGAAAATATTGTGAAATTAAGGAATGTTCCTTTAACCAGGTTTCAGAAAGGCATAAAATGACATAGCAGTTTGCACATAAGTGGGTTAAATAAGTGGATGATTTGGTTGTCAGACCTCGAACATTCTGGTAGTAAAGATTAGGTTCTACCCGGCCGTCATTGTTTAGCCGTAAATCTTTTCAACCTCCCCGGTAGCCATGGCAGGATGTTCGTTGCTAGACGCCGGCGTTACAGGCGTTTTGTTCATACTAGTTTCCTTCGCTGTGACAGGGTTATCGAGTTAAACTGCTTGGTGAGTGTATATCTGGTCAGGCTGGAGTCATCAGTAGAAAGGGCAGATAAGACATCCAGCTGGCCAGAACACTGTGTTCTTGATACGTTCGAAATCTTTTTCGGCAATGGCTATGCGAAAGTGATGAATACGAAGCATGCATGCTTCGTACGCATCTTCGTGACTTGAAGCTGTTCCAGGTTGAGTTTGTTGTTCATATAAGTTGTTATTTATTATTCATTCGCTTCAAGCGAAAAACGGGATACAAAAAGGGCCTTTTTATTCCTTCTAAGAGGGTTTACAAAGGTTTTTAAAGTGTCAATGTTTCGTACCCCGAGCTGAGCCCGCTTAAAAGGTCAAGTCGGGACCTGGGCTGGTTTTGTCACCGTTTATGGTTTTCGGCTGTTTCGGACTTGAGTAAACTCGTGCACGCCAGAGTGAACCCAAGCGCTGTCAGCATCTACTCTTTCTCACCCGGTTACTGGTGGTGATGAGTTCCGGTGACTTCCCTCTGCCGTGGAGGGGGAGGCATGCTGCTGTCTGGACAACTGCTCGTTGCTGTCCGTAGCGACAATGCACCGCTCGTGCTAACCTGCTGACTGCCGACCGCTTGACTGTACATCTTTGCTGAGGAGGTCCACTTGCTTCAGTACCACGTTAGTTCGAGTTACATAGTTCACAATAATGTGTTAAAGCCACCACAATCTACACACGTTCCTACATGGACCGAATAACACTTTTTTCTTCTTTCAATTATGAAACTTGATTTATTATAAAATCCATTTTTCTAGTACTGATGACTATTGTTTCTTCAAGTTTACTGTTTTCAGCATAATTCTTTCGTGAATCCCAAGAAATTTTGGGTGAATTAAAACCCCTTACTGGTGAATCAAGGAGTGAGTTGTTTTGTTGCGATGACTTGTACTGACTATAAGTTAGCAATATTGCATCCTTGCGAGTCGAAAACTTGTCTCAACTGTATGTTTGCAAAGTTGCATATTTGTGATTCTTGATGGGAATTCTAATCATCTTGTTTGTGTTTATTTGAGATCTTTATACCTTGGGAGTGTTTGCAGAAGTATATGACACACATTTTTCATGAGTTTTAGCACCACATTTACACGAGCAACGGACGAACTTTTGTCGACATGATATAGGATTACCACAAACCGAGCATGAGGTGTCACTTGGTATGAACTACGTTCGTTCACACGTCAGGTTGACAATCAGATACTTGGCCGCCGCGAAGCACTATCAAGAGAGAGAGAGCTCAAAGCGGCCACGACCGCACGCGTCGAGCGCTTACATAGTCAAAAACATAGTCATTAATTTGGGAAGGGGGGAGGGATAGTTGGCTCGTTGGTAATACAAAATTACTAACGAGTCAACCAGTTATTAAAAAAATTAAAAATATAACTAAAAATAATGTGATCACAGTTGCTATAGCATTCCTCTTATGAGGTGAGGGTTCGTACAAACCAATCCCTAGCATGACATGAAGTTGATTTTAGTCACATTTTAAAAGAGAAATAATGAGGACTCTTGGGAGTCTCTGGTTTTTGAAGAAACACATGCTAGATATCACGACATTTTTTAGAAGATATTAATCCAACTTCAATAAACATTTACCTTTTATCTGCTCCTAGATCTAAGCCGTGATGTGGGTATGCTAGAAGATTGTTTCCAGATTTTTATGTATAAATTTATAAAAAAATTATCTTCCATACTCTTTCGTAATATGTTTCGTTTAGCAGGACCATAACTATGGTCATCATCAAGTTTATTGGATTCTGTGTTTGTCTTGGCTTTTAATAATGTTCTTTGCCTTCGTGTTCGCTGCCATACTTCCTTCTTATTCAATCTTACTTAAGACCCCCACATACGATCAGTCCAGCTCCCAGTTTGGACTGCTCAGCCCGAACTGACTGTTTGGTCTTAAATGAGGCTCTGAGCATATAAGATAATTTCAGAGCTCAGTTCAGAACAGTCTGACTGACAGTTTGGACTGAACTGAAGTCTTTTCCACACACGATCAGTCTTTTGGTTGCTGTTGCTGTAGGATATATCGTTTCACCGTAGGATAAGTATGGAAGAAACTTCGGATGTTACATTTGCAGTTGTACTTTTAGATAATATCAAAGCAACCAAAGAGTATAACAGAGATTTCTGCCACAACATTAATATAGCTGATGGACTGTTAGACTGATTATTTGAACTGACGAGACGCCGTTCTAGCACACGGCAGTTTGGACTGAAGGACTTAAATCCCACAGTCCGATTTTATGGAAAACCATCAGTAAGTCAGTCCAGCAGTTCCAGCTGTTCAGTCCACCATTCTTGCACACACACAGCAGTTCCGATTGCTAAGTTCCAACTAATAAGTCCGAACTGACAGTTCTGACTTATCCTGTGTGAGGGTCTTTACGCTTCATCGCTGATCTGTGTCTTTTCTTTTTCAACGATTAAGCGTAAGCAAAGCTGAAGAAGATGGAAATATGGCAGCGAAGGCGAAGACGAAGAAGAACATTATCAATAGCCAAGACAGATACAGAAGCCACTAAACTTTCTGATGACCAAAGTTATGGCTCTAGAAAACTAAATATTTTAATGTATATTTTAGAGAAATGGGACTGGTCGCGTTTGAAGTAACTGATGTTTTTCTTTTTACTGTTGGTCCCACAGGCGCCGACGCGCACCCGTACCCGCAGATGCTGCCTCCCATGCCCGGGTACATCCCAGTGTTCATCCACCACGGCGACGCGCCGCCCGAAGACGCGCTCGCGTACGCGCATCTCTTCCAGACGGCCGACCAGAACATCCCGCCCTACGTGCCCTTCACGCGGCACGAGCTGGATGACCGCCGGGACTGCCTCGCGACGCCGCCGCGTCAGCCGGAGGAGCAGGAGCAGCAGCAGGAGGAGCAGCAGCAGGAGGAGCAGCAGCAGGAGGAGCAGCAGCAGGAGGAGCAGCATCAGGAGGAGCAGAAGCAGGAGGAGCAGCACCAGGAGGAGCAGAAGCAGGAGCAGCAGCAGCAGCCCAGCACCCCGCAAACGAGCCTTGACGCGGACACCACCCAGTGGGTGGCCGATTATCCCACCGACGCTCCTTCCACCTGAACCGCGTGAGGCTGTCTTTTGCTACGTGCACAGCCCCTGCATCTAACCACCACGTTTATTTATTTATTAAACATATTTTCTTCCATCAAAATGTTGTACATTCATTTATTTAATTTTGTCCAAAAACAATTTCCCTAGTGTTTACTTTCATGACTTCGTATTAAAAATGAGAAACATGCCAGTGCAAGAAACATTTAATATTTATTATTATGAGAGAGTGCATTGAATTTCTGTTTAATTTTAATTTATTAATAATTTTTAATAATTTCAATATGTTTCATTCATTAAGTAAGTTTTGTTATTGATAACCACATACCAAAGTATCTCCAGGATGGATGAAGCCTTTAAAAAAAAATCACTGTGTGGTTTAATATTTTGGTTTAAAATTAAATATAAATATAGTCTGCAATAAAACTCAAAATGCTAACAGACAAGTCAGATTTTATATTTTAAACCAAATATATTAGTATTATATAATAGGGGCTCCTGTAGCTAGTGCCGGTGCGTGGATGGTGGATTGTATGTCCACCATCTTTGTTTGTGACATCATGGCGGCCATCTTGGATTACCTTTACCTTTGACCTCGACCTTGAAAATTTGCCAAAATGGGCTCAAAATTCCAAAAAGACCCATAATTTTCAGTTTTTAAGAAACAAATTCACAAAAAAATTCTTAAAGAATATTATAATCCAAAATTTTCATTTTAAAAGGAAAATTTCCCAAAAAGAATTCAAAATATCCAAATTCTAAATTTTTCAAAGTATTTTTGCCTTAAAAAAATCAAAATTCTAAAAGAGGCTTAAATTCTTAAAAATGGCTAAACTCAAGCCTCTTAAGTCATGACCTTAATCATTTGGATAATATCACGGCAACCATTTTGAATTACACCACCTTCTTTTCTGCCATTTTCAATTATGACATCACATACATCTTGTATTTTAGAACTCTCCGCCAACTTTAATTATGATGTCGCGTCCACCATTTTGGATTTTGCCATTTTGAATTGTCACATCCTCCAAAATGAAAATCAGTAGTTATACAAAAAATATATTTAAAATTTAAACAAAATATCTAATAACAATTTTTAATAAGATTTGAACAAAATATGCACTGATGCAATGTAACTTGGAGTCCTCGGTTCTAACCTGGTGAGGGCGAAAAATTTGCAACGGGTCATTCCACCACGGAGGCTTAAAACAGACTGAACCCACACCAATCATGCCAAGCAACACCCGATGAAAGATAACCCGGGGCCGACAGCGAGCGATGACGATCACCAGGCATCGTCGGTGAACCCACTCACAGATGCAGGGCCAGGAACACCACTACCCTGCCTGGGTGGACTGGTATTAAAGGTGGGGAATCTCATATGGGTCTTCATCTTGCAGAACAGGAGGCCCGTGGAGGCATTGGTAGACACCGTAGCGAGTCACACCTATGTCGCAGCCCTCCTCGTCCACGAGACAGACCTAGTACCTAAGGATGGCATCATTCAGCTAGCAACAAAGGTATCAAATATGATAATAGCTGGGCATGCAAAGGTAAACATCAACATCAGATAATATGTAACCTGTATGTGTGGCCTTATTGTGGGTGACTTCTGGGATGGGCTCATTCTGGGGTTGACCTGACTTACCCAGGAAGATAGCACCATCGAATTTGGGGCAGGTAAGATGCATGAGAGGACCCAAGGATTGGACAGTGTACAGGCTAGAACATCGTAACTCCCACCTGGGCAGATCCCACCCACCTGGCAGACCTCTGAAATGACATGCCTCCTAACAATACTTCTCTCATAAATGATGTCCTCAGATAACAACCACAGGTGTCCGCATCGGCCGACCAACTGTTCTGTACAAGTATCACCGAAGATTGAATCCTGGGGGTACCCACATCTCTCTTTCGCCAAACCAGTGAGGTTCGGATCCCGCGAGCTAGCAGCTATCAGAGAGCATATCACGAAGATGGTGGGGAACAGAGTGATCGATCCAAGCGAATCACCCAACAACTGCTACTTAACAATGGCCAACATAAATGATGGGTCCATGCCCTTATGTTTGAACTTCAAGCCCATTAATGCCCTCACCAACCCTGTACCACTACTCATTACCATCATGGAAATGCTCACTACCATGGGCTTAGCACAAGTATTCACAGCATTAGACTTTAAATCCAGGTACTGGCTGGTGCCAGTCTGCCCAGAGGACTGCCCCAAGACTGCTTTCACTGCTCCCGATGGGCGAAGGTTCTACTTTTGTGCGATGCCATTTGGGCTGATGGATGCCCATCTTCCACAGCATGAAAGTCTGAATTTTGGACAGCTACATCGGCAAATTTCTAAAGCCTACCTCGACCATGCAATCATCTGGTCATGGTCATGGGAGGACAATGCACACAATCTTGTATAGGTCATCTAATGGCTCACAATGCTTATCAAGTGCCACATGGACATAGAGGAGCTCGAGTTCTTGGGGCATCTCGTGAGCACAGAGGGCTGTCGTCCACTGCCAGACTAGCTGGCCCTCATCGATGGGAAAACTGCTCCTCATACCAGGAAACAGCTTCAGAAGTTGATGGTGCTCTTTAATTGGCTTCGATCTTTCGTCCCGATATTTGAAACAATCACTGGTCTGGTGACAGACCTTATCTGCCCAAATACAAGTTCCAGTGGACTAACACCAGGGTACTCTCTTTAATTAAACATCAGTTTAGGGAGTGTCACATCCATTCACACTTAGTTCCAGATTCGCCATTCTTTGTGCAGAAGAATGCTAGTCAAGATGGCATGGATGTGGTCCCCAGCTAGTGGACTATGATGAAAGGAGGGTGATATGTGATATAACATGCCAGCACCAAGTTCTGCCCTTCAGAGTGGCAATATCACATAAATGAGGAGTGTCATAGGGGTGGTGGCAATCTCTATGGGAGGTACTTCACACTATTTATGGACAGAAGTGCCTTTAGTGGCTGGAATCCAAAAGGATTGAAGTCTGAGCTCACCTAGTGGGCACTAATTCATCCAGAACTTTTAATTTCATTTGGAGTACATTCCTGGATGGGAGATTCAGCTGGTAGACGAACTTTCCTAACATCCGAACTTGCCACCTTGCTCCAGGATGATCATCGATGGGATGACCGTCTACCTCCCACTGACCCCAGCCCAGGCTCATGGGCGACTACCCACCAGCAGTGCTCTGTACCATAAATAATGAGGAACCATCCCACCACACCCGCCACTTTAATGGCCTTGATGGAGGCCATCTACCAGGCGCAATGTCAAGACCTAGCCCTTATGGGGAATAAACCTCCTTCAGTATTCTGAGAATAATTATTTTTCTTTCCTCTCTCTCCCCTCTATCCACTCTCTTTCTGAGCTAGCGATTCTTCAGAGACTGCAGGCTCACCTCCTCTCACTGCTAGCGACTCTTCTAAGACTGCAGGCACTCCTCCCTCTCCACTAGCTACTGTTTAGAGATGGCGGGCAACCTTCTTCTCCCTCACAACAGACCCTACCTATAGAAAGAAGTGATCAGGTCATCTGCACACATGAAGAGCTGCCCAGTCAGAGTAGAAGCCATCAGGACCACAGTTCCTGGACGAAACCTGGGACATGTCAGCACTTCGGTGCCTCGCCAAGAGTGTGTGCAACCAGAACGCACCATGAGTGTAGTGTGGTGCGATAGAGTGCAGCGAGGCGATCGGCTGCTGCCCGCAACGAATTGATTGTCACCCATGCAGGAATCTTCCCAGCTTGTAACTGTACTTATTAATTTTAACTTACGTAATTTACAAAATAGTAAACAATAATACTATTGTGTTTATTGTATGTTTATAAATAACAACTTTATGGATTAGCACAACTAGGCTTAAAAACAATTTATTCTTTTGCACATGCACATTATCGCGGGAAGCTGGCTTGGAAGATACACACACTACATGGTCTCAGTCAATTTGCCATCTGCGCCGCGAGACACTTCACCTTTAGTTCAACATTTATCACAGTTCAGCAATAGTGTAAATTATTCTCATTCCTTTTCCATTCGCTCTGCAGTTAGCCCCCTATGGCTGGATTAAATTCACCAGCTGCGTAACTTAATAGTGTGTGCCCACACGAGGAATGTTTCCATTGATTATGTAATATTGTTTGTATTTTATCATCTGGGCGCGCATTGCGACTCAGACCTCATGTAATGGACTATAGTCGACAAGACTCTAGCAGCTTCGCCCGCACAGGGCCGCCAGTTAAGCGAAATGTGCACCATCCCCATATTCGATTAAGATCCACAGACTTTCGGATCCGTCCACATGACGTCATATAGGTTTAAGGCCGAGTGCCTTGTGTAATATGAAGTGAATTGCCCACGTGTTAAGTGTTTTATTTATAATTTCGCTGCGTGGTGTGCTGCAAAGTTGAAATAATTGGCACAAATTTATTTTTCACCTAAATTCTCTAACATAAATTTTGTTAGCCCATTGTTCATCATGATCAAATCTTTCCTACTAGAGTCCCGTGATGCTTTCCGAACGCCTCAACTGATACCCCTGTGGGATTTCGCCTAGGCTAGTACTAGCCCTCATTTTTCTTCCTGCCTCGGGCCACGAACGCGACCAGTAACAGTGTCTGACTTCGAGACCGGGAGCGCATTTCTCAGCATCCTCCCAGGGCAGCCCACTTCCTAAAGCTCAGCATAGGTTAGCAGCTCCTGTCATGCCCCATTCTAACGTTCCAGGGCAGTCGGGCACGTATCGACGCCCGGCCTAAGACTTTTCTCACAAGCCAGCCGACCCACCTCCTCCATCTTTTCCAGGAACCATGCCCAGAACAACGACCGAGGCCATTAACCTCCCTAGGCCACAAGGACATATCGCTGGCCGGAGAAAGGCCTGACGTCGCCACCTCGCGGCGTAAACGACAACCAGATAACTTAAGTTGCGCGACCACTACCGGCCGCTACCACACCTCTCCCTAGTTCCCTTTTACCCCGACAGAGCACGCACCAGTTGGCCCCTTAGGGCCAGGCTTGTCTAGTCCCACTTCCGCATACTAACACCGAGCCGGTTCTGCCTGTTCCCCAACAGAACGCACTGTTTTCAGAGCGCGATTAACCTTCGATGCCCCTTAAGTTAGGCTACCATCCAACTTCGTTAATTTCTTTTGGTCGGCACGACCTCCAGCCAATCAGAGACTAGTTCCCCCACTCCGTAAGCCTCCGGACCTCTTCATAAGCTCTTAATTAATGCAGCCCGATGCCTTGAGGAATTCGTCCTCCTGTCGTCACAGCGGTCGCATTTCGCCGGAACTAATGGCCCTTGACTTTATTTACAGGGTATCTCATAGTGACTAAATTCAGGGATGTGATCCCTAAGGTTTGGGAGTGTTCCCTAAGTTTTTAATTTTTTTTCTAGTTGTCTAGTTGCCATTAGTTCAGACTACTAGTTAATTTCATACCATGTCTCGCGCCGGGCTGCTGCGAGCATTCGTGCAGCCTCTTCCGAGGGAGCGATTCTCTTCATTCCACCTCCAAACTGATAAGTGGAAAATTCAACATCCTTTTGGCTATAGTTGCCTCTCCATTTAAGTTTTTGCCTTAACTTCTCGAATCTGGTCACTTCGCTATTTATTTTATATTTTTGACCATTGGATTCCAATTACTTGGTTCCAGTGGGGTGCAAGAATTATTACAAGATATGAGCAAGAATTTATCCAAGAGTTAGATCAAGTTATGGTGCAAAAGCGCAGAATTTTCTCCGGCTCAATCCCATCCCTAAAGTCCACTAAATTTATGCCTTTCCCTCTGAAATGAATCCGACGAGTCTTCCCACTTCTAGTCACCGCCAATGAACATTCAACGATTAAATAATATTGTGAAATCAAATTATATTTAGCCCCACACTGGTTGGGCTAACAATGTTTCAAATTCTTAATTAAATTTATTCATGTAATATTTTTTGTGAAAATTTGATTGTTAAATTTGTAAAATTTATAATCTATTTGTAATTGATAACTTCTAATTGTCAATGCCCCCACCATTAATTCTGATCATTGTTATTTTGCAATTTTTAAGATTATCAAAAGAAAATATTGAAATTCATAACCAACAAATAAAAAGGGTAAGCTTTAAGAAAATTTCTTTTTTTATTTATTCCTTCAAATACGATCCACTTTTATACTTCCCAGTTAACAATTTATACATCCATGCCACTGATGCAACGAACCCCAAAGGGTGTTTTCAGACCATTTCCTAAACCTACTATCGGAGTTTCTTACCTCTCAGATCTGATATCACAACTTACCGCAACCATCTCAACTTACTCATCTTTAACAACAATGACCACTACTACAATTACTACTACCTCTTTTCCGAGACTCTATTTACTTCTAGCATCATCTCTCCACGCATTGGCCTTCCACCTGTACCCATTACATTGAGCTATGTTAACGATATCCCAGCGACATCTCAAAATACTTCAACTTCATTGTAAGTATATACAATTTGGTACAACACAGCTAACAAATATACCAGGAGCTGACATACACTTCTACAGTCTGTTTTTCACCACATTACATCATTAATGCAGCACTTAGGAAACATTAATACTTTAATTCAAGTCATTATGACGAAACAAGCAACTGCAGTCATAATTATCTCTTCTCCTATTCAAGACATTCAGCTTTGTGATGGTACTCCTTTTCCATCTGATGTTCAAGAGGCAGCCACTATTACTACTATTGCACTGATACATAATTTCCCCCCCCCCCCCCCTTTTCTGATATCAGGATATTCCGATTTGATGGAGATAACTACAGTAAGAAAGGTTAGTAAAATAAAAGACTGTCCACTTTCTTCACCTTGGGCTGATGAGGATATAAATTTGAATAAAATTGTTCCAGATAAAGCCCCGGATAACTCTTCATTAAATGATTCCATGTTGATATTGCCACCTAAACAACGAAGACAGAATCATTTAATAAAAATTTTAAGAATCTACTACCCAAAACTGCTAGTCAGTAACAGAGGTCTGCTGACATCCCAACCACTTACAGAGTCAATGCTAACATTTCAATTGCTCCTGGAAAGTCTTCTCGGGCAAGCACACACATATCCCATCCTAGTGCCATATCTTCAGTAACCCATAACTCATTAGTAACAACAGCTTCCTCAAAAGTCCCTTATGGTAACAATACCACATCGGAAGTTAATTTGGAGCAAACAGTTAAGAAATCCAAATCTCCACGGATAATGTGCTCAGGAGAACTTAGTCCTACTGCCATAAAGGACCTCAATGGTCTTTCCAACTTGTTTTCTGGAGATTTTGAGGTTCGTACCAAAAAAATGCATTTTATTTCAAAAAATGCTGATGATTTCATACATTCTGCAGAAAGGTGTACTGCTTCATACCTGGCATCTGCAGGAAGAACGGAATGCTCAATTTGTCATTCATAATTTGCACAAGGACACTCTGATTGCACATATTGAAGATTAGTTGAAGGAAAAAGGCTTTATTTTCACTAATATCATTCGTAAGAATAGTAGAAATCCTATTCCTATTCCCTGGCGTTCTTTTTTGTCATTTTAGATGGAACGGCACAATTCCAGCAAGCCATTAAAATTACTCATTTGGGGAGGATAACAGTACAGGTGGAGCAATAACAGTCGTCGTTCAATGTTACAGGTGTCAAGAGTTTGGCCAAACTTCACACACTTGTAATGAACTCCCAATTTGTGCGAAATGTGCTGGCCAACATTCTGTAACGCACTGCACTAAAACAGCTGATGAACGCCCTTGATGCAGTCATTTTCAGGGACACCAAGGCGGCCATCTTGGATTTGCGACATCACGGCAGCTATCTTGGATGACCATGACCTTGACCTTAACCTTTGACCTTGACCCCGGTGGCCATATTGGATCTGCCATATTGGATGACGTCATTTTGTTTTCCCGAACATTCCTGCAGTTTGTTTTCTGCCATTTTGAATTATGATGTCATCGTTGTAATTTCCGTTTCGGACGGAATCTTTAAAATCTTTATTTATTATCCGAAATTAATGAAAAAAGTTTTATAATTTATAAAAAATTTCATTAATAAAATTTAATAAAAATATTTAAAAATATACATTTACGACATAGAGCTCAGAGTCCTCAGTTTGAACCCGGTGAGGGTAAAAAAAAATTAAAATGGCGATCGATCCTTCCCTCACAGTGGCTGCTGCCAGACTGATCCCCACCACTTTTTTCATAGCATATATATCATCAGGTAGTATGATGTCATGTCCGCCATCTTGAAAATCTGTCATTTTAATGCTATAGATTCGGGAAGAATTCCAAAATTCATTAAATAAATTTTTAATCAATATTCTGATTGATTCGATCGATTCCTGCCCTTCGTTCGATCCCTGGATGATGTATAAAATTGTAATTTTATGTAAAAAATAATTTCAATAAATCATGTCAAAATTCTCAAAGAGGCTTAAAATCCTATACTACCAGCCGTTAGGTAATTCATCTTGGAAATTTGTATTTATTTACCCATTAATTTAAAAAAATATTAAATTCATAAAAAAATCAATTATTAATCTACCTATAGAATCGATACATGGACAATAAACAAAATGAAGTAATTTCAGGTAAAGGTTACAGGTTTGAGAAAATAAAAATGCCACAAGTTCTTTTAAAAAAACAAAAATAAAATATTACATAAATTCTACACTACTACAAGTACAAAAAAACAATCAAATTACTAAAGTCTTGAGGGTTTCTCGATTTCTGCATCTGCCACCCACGAATTTAAGCGAGGTGGAAAGCCCCACCACTTGACGTAGAATCGTCCATTTCTTTGTTTTATAATCTTCTCCACCAAGTACGTATCGGGATACAACGTAGGCCAAATCTCTTCGGCATAGAAACCACCACGGATAGGTTTGTGGTCCAAATCCTCGAGGTATTAGATCCTATGCTCTATTTCACGTACATGCATCACACGGAAAAGTTCGGGACTCCAGTTCGCAGTGAAACCTTTCTCGAAGATACCTTTCTGCTTAGAGATTAGCACAATGACTCCGATGTTGGCTTTAAGCTTTCGTGGATCTTTCTTCTTTGTGTTGGAAACACCGTTCGAAGTAGGCGATTGTCCTTTACGTACTTTAGCTTCATTTTCGTGGTAGAATGCACACTGGAATTATACTCGCTAATTAATTTCGGCAAGATGTCAAGCCTCTTGTAATTTCCGTTAGCCGTGAACTGTCGCAACATCTTGGAATGCAAAGTTCTGTTAAACCTTTCGACAACGGAGGCTTTCACGATACTAAATTTAGAGTAGTGTTTGATGCCATACTTCTTCATCAAAGCCTTGAAGGTTGCATTGTAGAATTCTTTCCCGAGGTCTGTTTGCAGGTGCGACGTTACACGACCATCAGGCAAAATATTTTCCATGGCCTTGGCTACTTCAGTTGCAGTCTTTGATATTACAGGTCTAGCCCAAGCGAACTTGCTATAAACATCGATGACTGTCAACATGTACTTGAAACCTTTATTCAATCAGGAATATGGAATCATCTCAACAAGGTCCACCTAGAATTAATCATCAATTCCGCGAACAATGACTTTGCGACGAAGGTATTTTCGTCTAGCAGGAGCTTGAAGTTCGCGAGCGATTCCGGTTCGACTCATTGTATGTAGCCGGCTTCCCTCAGTTCTTCAAGTATGGAGACTATTTCGTTGATGTGCGAATAGTTTCCTACACTAAGCGAAGCATGTAGAATTCTAAGACGATCGACAAATTCATTGGGGTCGTCCCAATATACATAGTCAAATTTCTGACCACTTTCTAGCTTTTTTAAACCTTCACAATGTATTCTTAGTTCACTGAAGAGATTAGCGAGAATGTCGAGTTTTTAATGATCTTCGTCTTTATATACACCACTATCTGGATCGTTATCGCGAAAATGTGCATTGGTTAGCTCAAGCAGTTTTTTGTACTCTTGTAAGTCTTTGTGAGAATATCCTTTAGGCTTCCTGCGGAACAGCAATTCGTACAGATCCGGAGTTCCGAGTATTTTGAACTTTTCTACGTGCACGATATTTCCTGGTAGAAAGTCTATTTCTTTAGAACCGAGGAACCACTTATAATGTTTTCTGTACACTCCATAGGTCGTGTCATTATTCCAACTCGTAAACGATATCAGGTTGTTCGGACCATTGCATTAACTTGGTGTCCCTTTTTCGGTATTTTTTTCTTGTGCATGGACTCTGTATTCGTTAAGTCCCTTTCTTCTCGAATTGGTTCATACTGTCTCTTCTTTACAGTTGGCATTTCATCTTCAACTTCTGTCTTCACATTGATGGCTGGTTCTTCCTTATTTTTAAGTTCGTCGAGGCGACTAGTGATTGGTTTAAAAATCTCTTCAATTTCCATTTCACGTGCAAGTCTGGTTCGTCTAGCAAGTAGATATTTTTCACGAACAGGCTGTATAGCTCGATGAAGGTCACTGGCCAGGTCCGACATTGTACTGGCTGAAAACATATTGCAAGACCTCCTTTTATACTTTTTTATTCGTTTGCAGAAACTTCGTTCTTGTGTTTGGCTAAACCTGAATTTGTTGACAAGTGAGTTAGTGATGCTTTCAGACTACTTTGAAAAGTAATCAAATCGTCACGTCTTTGTGCATTCGATACTTCGATCATGTCGCGAATGCGAGAATCCAAGGTTTCCATGCGCTGGTCGATGGCAACGAGATACTCCAGTAATTCGTTTTTTACACTTTCTACTTTTTGAGCCAGTAATGAAATGTATTTGCGGATAACGTCGTCATGAGACTTGAGAGATGTAGGTAAGTCTCGACTGCTATGACCGAATTTTGAAATGCTATGACTCATGTTTGACGATAAACTGATCGAAACCTTGTCTGTACCTACCCTTATATAGAGGCCAGTCTTTGACTATAAGAAGGAATCCATGTTCTTTTTCCAACAAAAGGAGCACATGTCTTTGAATTCCTGGAATGACATGTCGGTGTTTACATGATCGTCATAATCATGACGTAAATTAAGTTCGTCCATGCGAAAAAGTACTAAGACATTTGCGTTGTCTCATAGGAGATGTTTTGGAATATGACTGTACGTCTGACACAGGTAAATGCAGTCTACCTTGAAGTGTCTGCCCATGGAAAAGTACTCTTGTATTATGCCTTGATTCGCGCACATTACAACGTCGAAAACTAAACACGGAATTGGCTTTTGTTTTGCTTGGAGGTACCACATCCGCATTATCATTAAATGGAAAATACTCCAGACCATCCACCGATTGTAGAACTGAAAGTAGTCGCTGGGATTTTGGCTGTTGCAACGATTTGGAATAGAGGTACACGTTTTCGAACCTAAGACCGTTTGGTTCCTCTAATAAACTCAGTAGAACGCACGTTTTACCGCAGTTGGACGGACCTGCTAATATGCATCGTACGGCAGAAGGCAACAGTCAGCCATGTCGTGATTCACGACCGCGAGTTTCATCGTCTTGCGTAATGCGCACGGGCAAACACACTTCTTGCATTACGACTTGCATTGTACTGACGAAATTGTATAAAATCAAACACATTTATACTTTCTGGTCAGTTGTGCGCTATGACTCAAAGAGGTAAGAACAAAAACACATCGGTGCATGACTCGTGAACTCACTGATAAACAATCTGCCATTCGAGCTACACATTCCCGGCTACAGATTCTGCGGCTCCGGCACTAAACTAGTGAAAAGGTTAGCTCGCGGTGACGTGGACATTAATTCTCTGGACGAAAAGTGCAAGCAGCACGATATTGCATATTCAGTAAGCAAGGATCTGGAATCCAGGCACCGGGCCGACGAGATATTGGCACAGGAAGCCGAAGATATAAGTAAATCGTCGAACGCGGGACTAGGAGAGAAAATCGCGGCCTGGGGCGTTTCCAAAATCATGAAGGCAAAGTCCAAATTAGGACTGGGTGCTAGTCGAGCCAGTTCATCAAGTCAAAGACTAACTCACGCAAGACCAAACGCAAAACTGGTGCCGGCATGCAAAAAGCCAAGCAAAAATTACAGACTCTCGACAAGAAGATTATAGTAGGAAATCTTCCTTTGCTTTTACCTGCATTGGGTGCTCTCGACGGCCTCATCGGTGCAACGAGCGGTACAGTGCGGGCAGTCAACACTTCAAATAATGAGCGAAAGCAGTTAAAAGAAGCACAACGACACAATGCCAGCATGGAAACCATTGCCATGGGTAAAAAAAAAAAAAGCGCAGGACTCTACTTGCAACCTCACAAAGCAGGACGGGGCATGAGAAAAATACGAATGAAAAAAACCTTAGTTTTTTGCCGGAACGTCCGCTCACCAATATAGATTTAATCAAGTACGCTTGAAAACTAAAAATACCAAATTTCCGAGGGGTGTTTATGCGAGACATTTTACCCAGCAAGACAAAGACACGTGAACGCGCCATAATTAATTTAGATACATCGTCGGGTCGTGGCACACAATGGGTGGCGTACAAAGTCTGTAAAAATGGCAGAGTATTACGATAGTTTTGGAAATTTATGACCTCCGCCAGAACTTAGGTGGTACCTGAGCTGGACCACTACATTGATCTACAATTACGAAACTGAACAGTCACCTAATCAAACAAATTGTGGACACTTGTTCCTTCGCTTTTTAACTAAAAATAGATTTGCTGACAAAAAAAAAATTTGCTACTTAAAGGTTGTGCAGTGATGATAATTTATTAGTCATGGCGATAACACTTCCCTTGACAGGTCACGCATCTGAGCAGCGCGCGGTTCATTTCCCGCCTTTGGATTTCGACGGAGAATGGTGTATCGGACTCGTAGATTTTCAAACGTATAATGCCATACCGAATATCGACGAGGAAATTGCAAGATTTGCTTCCTGAAAAGCGATGGGACCGCTCATGAAATACAGTTACCTGTTGGCTCTTACGAAATTGACGACATTGCAAGTTACATCAGGGATATGTTACCACAGGATGTAGACTTTCAACTGCGTGGAAATCCAAAAACTCACAAAGCATTCTAACATGCAGTGAAACTGTCGACTTTACGAAACATGGTACCATAGGTACGATGCTCGGATTCGAACCAAAGGTGTATGATACAGGAAGAACGTACGAATCTACGCGTGCAGTAAACATTTTGCATGTGAATGTCATAAGAATAAACTGTAATTTGGCAAGTGAAACGTATCTCAACGGAAGACTAAACAACATGCTGCACGAGTTTTCGCCGATGGTCCCGCCAGGATATAAACTGGTAGAGGTACCGCAAAGTATCATTTCTGTTCCAGTCGTCGTGAAGTGTGCGCACGAAGTCGTCGTCAGAATCGTTAACCAGCGAGGACGATTGGTGAATTTTCAAGACGAAGAAATTACATTTCGTCTGCACTTGAAGCGATGGGCATAAAGTTCGTAACACCGAACAGTTATAAAAGTAATCGCATTGGGGTGAATAAGAACATTTCTCTACCAGACATCGGTGCATTAACACCTGACAGCATAAAGAATCTTCTTAGTATTGTTTGACGCCCCTCGTGCCCCAAAATTAGATTATTTTAAATTTATAAAAAAGTCCTAGGAAACAGCTGAGCAAAATTATAAAGTTAATACAAGTATTACCAGAGGTGGCACGAGGCGGTGAAGAAGACAATTTGATACTCCCTGAATACAAGCAACTTGGGAGCTAGTGGATCGTTTGAATAGTTATAGGTAAATAAGAAATAAATAAATCACTACCGGTACATAAGTATATTGGTCTATTGGTTTCGTGGTGTATTTAAAAATAATTAAATTTAATCTGTTTGACATTTGTTTTAGATTCTTTAAGTTTCACAATGAAGGGTATTAACGAGGTATTAAAAGGGCCGGCCCAATATGATTAAAACTAGTTATACTATACTTTTAACAACAAATCAAGCCCAGAAAAAAAATTTAATGTATCCTTCCTGACATATTATAGCATGTTAGATTCGTCCACTCATTACTGTAATTATCGTTTCATTTAAACAATTTCATATATTTTTATTTGTTAAGTTCCCTATGCCACTGCTCGCTGGAATTCATTAAGATAAGTTCGTTCGTTGGTTGTAGGGAGAAGTTATATTTTTTAATATCACCCGGGGCTTCAAAGTTGGACATCTGGCCAGGATGAAGCTCTTCTTAAAGAGACTCGAAGCTCGAGGTCCTGGACCACATGTTGGATGCAATTTCGGCCCCCAAGTGTTGGACCCAAACAGGGTGTAGCTCCTGGACTCACGAATAGTCTCGCGCAGAAATCCAAAAGGAGCGGACCGAGAATAGCGCGGAGGTCGCGGAAGAAACCATAATTTAGAAAGATAAAACAAATTATAAAATTTAAACTAAGACATTACTTGTTGCCTAATTACAATGACTGACTGGATACTACTAAATTTTGAAACTGGGATCACATCCCTTAACACAGCTGACTACATTCCTTATTCGAATGAAGAGTTCGTCGTTGCCGCGAAAAATCCTCTCAACAGAGGAGACGCCGAGATGACACAGGCCGTCCTGCTCCGCGGTAAGTAGCCGAAGTCTAAGTGCCGCAATGGCGAACAATGCTCCTAATTAAAACGGGCGCTCGGCCCAAGGGAAAAAAAGGGGAAGGTTTGGCTCTGGGCCGAGAACTTCCGGAGGTGACCGAGGTGGGCGTAACAACAACATCAGTTGATGCGCCGAAGGACGACCACCACGCTCTCTACCGGCGGGCACAGAAAGCTACATAGAATTGACTTTTACTGGACCCGAGTTGAAAGCATGGGGTCTTATGGCGCAGCCGGTGCTGCTCTCTGGCGGCCTAAAGGGGAAAGTAGAAGGAGGTTAGCAATCTCGCCACCAGGTGTCGCGAGTGTTAGCTCCACTCGCTGGCGACAAGTTCAGAAGATACTATTTCTGCCACTATATGTAGTGTGTGGTCCATATTTGCACATATTTTTTCTGTGGCAAATCGTCCTTGAAGTAGGCCACTGCCTGGCGAGTTCACGTCAGGGCAATGATCCTGGGCTAAATTCTGAGAACCAAAGGGGGGAACTGGGAGGTGAGGGTGGACAAAAAAATTGCAGCAAGGCTGGGAAAGAGAGTCCACGAGATACTCGGTCGTGCCGAGACTCGCTGGGCTCAGCGGGCCTCTAAAAAATAGAGCTTGCAAGCCAGAAGCTGCTCTATGTAAATTTAGTCATGTAGGGAATTAATATTACAGACCCCGGACGTGCTAGGGAGCGAGATAAATTGCAGTCATCCTGCTAGCATAGCATGTGCTGGCAAAAATATCGTTTTAGGTGGTGAGAACAAGGGAAAGAAAACTAGACTGAGAAAGGTTTGATAGAAGTGTACAGTAGTCGGACAAAAAGCAATTAGTTCAAAATGAGAAAAAAAAATTATAATCTTAAATTTGAAATCTGTGCCAATAACACCAAAAATGGCACGATTGGACAAGTGCCGAATAAATATGGAAGACGAAATCCTCAACGTGGAAGATCCGGTAATTTTTGATGACAGCATTACGAAAATGGAATTGCTTGAGTACCAGACTTTCCTGCTCGGACCGTACCCACTAACATCAGAAGTACTCATTGCTGTATAGCACCAAGATATCTGTACTTTACCTTCGCAGTCATTTCTACGTATAAGAGGCATGCTGACAAAAGCGGATGGTATGCATCTGACAATACGTCAATATCCTGCAATGGTATTCTACACCTAATCGAGCGTATTACATATGTACTCAATGGCGTCGAGGTAGACCAGATGAGAGATGTAGTCATAACATCTGCTATGAATAATTACCTTTCGCTCACGCCAAATGAACTGTCTGCTGCAAAGATGGCCAGTTGGGCTCTCGAGGATGAATATAAGCTTCCGGTTTATGCCGAAGGAAAGTTCGAAGTTTGTGTTCCTCTGTCTATGCTTCTTGGATTCGCTGAGGACTACCAGCATATAATCATTAATTCGAAACAAGAGCTCGTACTGCTTCTTGACAACACGCACATTAATGCAATTGTCGCCGCTGCAGAAAACCCTCAAGATGTCTCGCTAACACTACAGTCTATCGAGTGGATGTTGCCCCACTTCCAAGTTAGCACCGTTGAACGAGTCAAGATGTTGAAGAACATAGAAAATGGCAAGAACTTCGATGTGCCATTCTGATCCTGGAGCCTGGAAACTTATCCTGGCTTGCCTCATAGTCAGTGTATCAATTGAATAGTAAAGTCCAGCTTCGCTACGGAAAAACCAAGATACATCATCGTCGGGCTTCAGACCGGAAGACAGCTCAACGCAGGAGTAAGTCGCTCCTTATTCGATAACTGTCAAATACATAATGTAAAAATATTTTTAAACAGCGAAAGCTATCCATATGTTGATATAAACATGGACTTTGAAAGTGGAAGATTTCTTCTCGCATATAAAATGTACGCCAAGTTTCAGCAAGCATACTATGGGCGGAGACAGTCACCGATACTGAGTCCCGACAGTTTCAAGAACAAGGCTCCGTTATTGGTGTTTGACGTTTCCAAACAGGATGATCGAATAAATTCAAACATCATCGACTGTAGGATCGAGATAACGACTAGCGGAAATATTCCACCAAGCACCTATGCTTTTTGTCTGATACTTCACGATCGGCTTGCATCGTACAATTGTCGAGACAAACTTGTGAAAATTCTGACATAAATACTGTTTCGTTTTCGATAATAATTTAGTTACGACCGAGCACTGCTAGCGACAAGATGTACTGCAACCTGCAAGGTTTCCAGAGTCAAAATGGATTCGTGCTCAAGGAAATTAGCGTCACCTCCGGAGACAAGACTCGAACACGCACTTTCCGACCTCCGTATCCGTGGAAACTACTAGACGAAAAAAGTAAACGGTCGAATGAATGGCTATGTAAATATTATCACGGACTAGAGTGGGACGAAGGAAAAATTCCGTACCACCAAGTGAAAAACACTATTGAAGATTTACTAGTTCAAAACGAAATAATCTACGTTGCCGGACCTGAACAGAAGAAATGGCTGAGCAAGTTGTGTGATGCGTCAGTTGTAATTGTAGACCTACAGACCGACTACGGCTGTCCTTCCCTGCGCAAGCTTAGTGCAATATACGACGTGCAGCCACGTGACAAGATTGAACGTGTGTGTGCCTGTACAAACTCGCAGTTAATGCAGAAATGGCACACACAGTGTTAGTAGGAGCCTTCATATATAAAAGGCGTACATCCGTTCGTGCCTTCAGTTGTCGTTCGACCTGCAAGAATATGTTTACGTTTCATCCTGCTAATGTGTACGTGAGCGTAAGACCTAGCTTCAGCAGTGTTGAGTACAGCTACTGGGATGCCGGTTATCTACGTACATATACAGAAATCTGTGATGGAGGCACTCAGCATTGGCGGTCTGCGCACTTTCCTGTGTCCTACGAACCGACTCAGCAGCTATTAGATTGTTGTGAACCTGGAAACTGCGCCGTCTATTACATGAGACCGCACAAAATCCTTCCTGCTAGCATCGCTGAGGCAGTCGCCTCTTCTGCACATGCAACACCAAACATGAGCGTGTTGCAACCTGTTGCGACCTGTGATGCTTCTACGCAGACGTCCAAACGACGTGTGTTTCGTCGTCGAAGTTCAGGCAGTGAATCTGTTCCAACTAGCACTGAGCCAAAGCCCAGGCACAGACGTGGCCACAGACGTCATCAACCATGTCGCAACGGAGGTGTCGTCGGCGCAGAAGATGACCAGCTGGAAACCTGTGTTCCTGATCCCGTGATTTGCTAACCAGTTAGTACCGGAGTCAACGAACCAGTTGGAACCGGAGTTGACGAGGCAGTTCGTGTGGCATTAAAGACTTTGCTTGCGAAAATGCTTAATTCCTTAACTTAATATCCATTTGTGTAATTTTTGTAAATAAATGTGTACAACCTGAACTTGTGTGTTTTTATTGCTATAATTTTAGGGTACCTAATAAAAAATTATTTTAAAATACAGTCAATATTTTGACTCATGTAGTATACCATTAGGCTTAGAGTATATAAGCGAGGTTCAGACGACTGGACCCTCAGTTCACCTCTGGCAGTGGTGCAGTTCGGATCGGCTCTCTTCAGTAAGTTTCGTGAGATTTAGTTACTGCTCCAATGTCGACCGGGATAGACTGTTTACCGTCAGCAGCGGGGACCTCGATGACAGCAATGTTGATGGAGTCGGAGATCCCGATACTGGCTGCAGAGAATACATCGATATGTGCTGTTCCAGCATCAACTGAAGTTTTAACCTCAGCATTGCAGACTTCAATGAATGAAGATCGTACATCGCGTCAGTGTAAATACTGTGGTGCATCATTTACTAAACCTACAAATGTGCGCAGGCATGAAAGAAGTGGTTGTCCGAAAAATGCTCACAGAATACTGTTTCAGTGTATAAAATCTAATAAACTAATTTCACGTCTCCATAACTTAAATCGACATTATAAAAAATGCTCCGAGAAAGTTAAGTGCAAGTATAATGAACATGGTTGTAGTTTTGACACATGTGTTGAACCAGCTAATGAGAATATATAAGTGAGACCCTGTCGATGAGAACTTCAGTCCGTCTCTGACCGCGTTGTCGTGCGGATCGGGTAGTTAGACTTGTATAACATAATAGACCAGTATCTAGCTATTCTTGAGAACTCGATGGCATCATTACCACTATCAACACCAACCTGGATCGAAGGTCTACCATCATCAGTGCAGAGTCCGATGACAACGTCGTCTACAGCTACACCTACTCTCTCAGCACAGCAGGAGATTTCGATACGTGCAACATCTTCTGCAGAGCAGACCTCAAAGGCTTCAGAAGTTAACATTTCAGTTGTGTTACAATGGTTGTCAACAGTTCCAGTGGCATTGATGAAGGAAGGCGCCTCCAACGGTGTTCCATCACCCAACTGTACGTACTGTGAGAAGATCAAAAACTTGAAATTACGGGATTATGTAATACACAATTGTAATAATAACTCTGAACGCATTACATATCAGTGCAACAGGTGTTTAAGCAAGTTTATACACTATGGAAGATTAAAACTACACCACTACACCACAGGAATTGTGATAGACTGGCTGTACATTAATCAGAATCAAGCTGTATATTTTGTAACAAAACATTAGCAAATATTCAAAGTGCAAAACAACATGAAATATATCACTGTCATTTTAATGAAATCGATCATTCTTCTCTGTGTGAAAAATGCGGAGTACCAATTTGTCGACCTGATAAACTGAAAATACATTTAAAGTCAAGTAAAGGACTTAGTCCGTTCAATAAGAAGGCTGTTTAAATCGAGAAATGCTCAAGACTCAAGTAATTTAATTGTTTTTTTGTACTTGTAGTAGTGTAGAATCTATGTAATAATTTTTTTTTTTGGTTTTTTAAAAGAATTTGCGTTTTTATTTTCTCAAACCTGTAACCTTTACCTGAAATTACTTCATTTTGTTTAATGTCCATGTATCGATTCTATAGGTATATTAATTATTGATTTGTTTATGAATTTAATAATTTTTATAAATTTATGTGTCAATAAATACAAAATTCCAAGATGATGGACCTAACAGCTTACTGGAGGCTGGTAGTATAGTATTTGAAGCCTTTTTAAGAATTTTGAACATGATTTATTGAAATTATTATTTTTTCATAAAATTACAATTTTCTGCATCATCCAGGGATCGAACGAAGGACAGTAATCGATCGAATTAATCAGAATATTAATTAAATATTTATTTAATGGATTTTGGAATCTTTCCGGAATCTATAGCATTAAAATGACAGATTTTCAAGATGGCGGACATGACATCATACTACCTGATGATATATTAGCTATGAAAAAAGTAGTGGGGTCAGTCTGCCAGCAGCCACTGTGAGGGAAGGAGCGGTCGCCATTTTAATTTTTTTACCCTCACCGGGTTTGAACCGAGGACTCCGAATTCCATGTCGTAAATGTATGTTTTTAAATATTTTTATTAAAATTTTTTTAATTAAATTTTTTTATAAATTTTAAAATTTTTACATTAAAATCGTATATTAAATAAAGATTTTAAAGATGGCGTCCGAAATGGAAATTGCAACGATGATGTCATAATTCAAAATGGCGCAAAGCAAAATGCCAGAATGTTCGGGAAAACAAAATGACATCAACCAATATGGCGGATCCAAGATGGCGGATCCAATATGGCTGCCGGGGTCAAGGTTAAAGGTCAATGTCAAGGTTAAAGATCAAGGTTACGGTCATCCAAGATGGCCGTCGTGACATCTCAAATCCAATATGGCCACTGTGACGTCACAATCCAAGAAGGCGTTCAGCTCTTCGGCTCCTCACCCTGACACCTGCGCCAGGAGGAACTATTATATACTACTTGTTGCTAGTGGGACCGCTTTTCCTAGTGCTATAGGTGATACAGAAACTTATTCTCCCCCTTCAGATTCCATTATTGTCTCAGATTTGCAAGATATTGTTTTAATTCTCAAACAGCTGCACATCTGTACTTGGCTCACAGTCATAAATAATACTCTACAAGAGCTATCTGCAGCAAAATCTGGCCTTGAAATTTGTGTAATATTAATTGAACACTTGTCAGTCATTGTTTATTTCCATCACAAACTATGCTGTTACTACTTAATTCAGTGATGGGGAAATCCAAATATAACATTCTAGTTTAGAATACCAGATCCCTATTGCCTAGGTTAGCAAAGTTTCTTCCTTACATTATCTATCACCAAAATAAAATAATCTTTGTAACCTAAACTTGGCTGCCTCCTTGTAAGCACTGTTTAATGCCTGGATGTCATTTTCTGGACTGACAGAATTGGGAAAAGAATAAGTGGGGCTGCAGTGCTTGTAGATACATCTGTAAAACATTATCTTAAATGGTTGCCCAATTTTACTGATCTGGAGGCTTCTGCAGTTATTGTACAAGATAAAAACTATTTACTTCTGGCAGCTGGTGTCTATCTTCCTATTAACAAACAGTTTCCAACCCAATCACTGAAAACAGTATTTAATTTACAAAGAAATGCTATTGTGGCAGGTGATTTCAATTGAAGCCACCAACTTTGTGAATGTCATATGGCATCTACCAGAGGTCGTTCATTATTTGACCTCAAAACCACGATACATTTGATTATACATTTATCTTACAGTCCGACGTTTGTACCCCCCAGTATATCATTATAACTTTTCAATGCCAAGCTGTAAACTATGTCACAACTGATTAGGCTTTAAATATTGATCACCTACCTGTTTTTTATAATATCAGTGCCTTTAATGCACCTCTTACACAGAAACTATTTTATGACTTCATGAATGCAAATTGGCTTCATTTTTAGAAGTACAAGAGTCATTCAATAAGTAACACAACAAATCGATGTAGCTCAAAAACGGTTTATTTGATAACTATAAAACATTCAAAAGTTCCAGTTGGCATCCTTGCAAATACTTCTGATCAGCTGTTAATAAAGTTTTGTAAACATAACCTATAAATCATTCCTTTCAAGATGTCAAGTATGATTGAGAATTTCACCGCTGAAGAGCAACGTTCAGTGATTAGAGTTTTAGATGCGGAAGGTGTTAAAAGTATTGAAATCCAAGCAAGGATGTTAAAAGTGCATGGGAACAATTGTTTTAACCATTCGAACATTTACAAGTGATGCCTTAAGCTATTTACTGCGAACAGTAGTTTCGTCTATAAAGTAGAACCGATAGGGCATTATGTCACACCTCCCCAACTTGGAAGTAATCACATCGGAGAAGGAATCGACCAAGTCAGCGACGGCCCCCTTCTGCGCGGCCGCGTCACTATCGCTATAACCCAGCACAATCGGCTCCACCGACTCATCTCTCCAAGGGAACCTTAATCGAGGGAGCGAATTCAAAACAAAGCTCATGCCTTGCCATGTTAAGTATGCAACGGGTTTTACTCAGAAAATCCAGACCCAGTATAAAATCAGGTGAAATACCAGGGACAACCACAAATTTCCAGTTCCACGAAAAATACTTTATTTTAAAGTGTAGGATCACATATTTATCTGCGCGGAGTATTTCTCCATTCGCCATGCAGATATTCATGACATCATCAGGCATGACTCGCTGAGCCACTCCGGGACATTTCTCCACCAAGCTGCGTAAGCAGCGCTCACTGATAACAAAATGAGTGGCTCCTGTATCCACTAATGCGAGAATGAAGCAATCCTGAATAGCGATCGGCAAATAGTGCAGGAATAAAGGACAAGAGTATTTTTTCAAAAACCAACGGGGCGCGCCCCCTCTTGCGCCCTGTCAATTTCCGTTTCCCGGACATTTAACTCTATAGTGGCCAGGCCTCTTACATTTAAAACACTGTCTGTCAGTGTTCTCCACACACGGGCTCACACAGTCCGTGGTGACATGACCATAAACACAACAATAAGTGCAGCGCCTGCGCCTGTAAGTAATCTCGGACTGTACTGGGTGCGTGACCTCGTTCAAAGTCGCGCTAAGCGCCATAGCGGGTGGGTGTGGAGCGACTTCGATCGCGCGAGATAACTTATCGCCGGAGAAGTCCCGGCGGGAACTATCCAAGGCGCGAGGCGACCCACACGAAGGCTCACTGAAACCGCCCGAGACTTAAGGCATGAGGTCCTGGTCCCCGTCAACCACAGAGGCTGCGTAAAAATCCAACACATACACCTGACCAGACGGGCACGTGTTAATGCTCCACAGTTCAGATCAAGGCCCGCAATCCCGCGAGGGAGAGGGAAAATCCTTCTCGTACTTGCATATAGCTGACAAATGGCTATCGACCTCCCCGCACTACGTGCGCAGACTATCCAGAGCATTGGGTGGTGCCAACATAGTGCAATGTTGCAACATGCGAGGAGACAGATTACCCAAAATCAACTGAACAAATTCTGGCTCTCGAATGTTCAAATCTAGTATATCTGCATAAGCGACAACAGAGCTGACATATTGCACAACACACTCGATGGGGTGCTGGAAGCGAAAAACTAAATCCCGTTTGCATGCATCCAAGACATGCAGCGGGCAAACATACCGCACAAGCGACCTTTTAAAGCTAGGAAAATCCGAGCCCTGTACAATAGCTTCAGTGAGCATATCCACATAGGGGCCCACACATTTTCTCAAAAGAGCCTTCATAAACGCCTCCGATGGGACGAGATTCAGTTTGCATAGCCACTCAGTGGCAATCATAAAATCCAGGATGCCCTTCAGCTCACTGTCACTAATAGTTGGCAGGGGCTTTAAGGCCACAAAAAACTGCTTTTGATTAGAGGAATGGCTGGATGGCAGACTTACTTCCAGTGGATTGTGGGCCAATGGGCTACCAAGGTGGATGTCACTGACTTCACGGATGTATTGAACTAGGCGTGCACGCAACTCCACCACCGTGTCGGTCGGCAGCACCAAAAGCCCGTTTTCCTCGAGGTGCTGAATGAGCTCGGCGCAGTGGAGGCGGTAAATCCAGTTGATGGCAGGGGTGCCCATGATCATGTAACACAAAGAAAACACAAATGAGCTCTCTGACAGCAGAGTAGCGCAGAGTTGCAGCATAGCTTGAATGTTAATTCGACCAAGCTACAAATTCACAAAGAATAATAGGAATTCCCTTCCAATGGGGAATTTAGAGAGCTGGAGTGTATTTCATAGAGGTAGGGAAGTCGAAGTCCATAGAGCATAATTTATTTTCAAACTCTCAAAACGGTAATGTGGTGACATCAAAGCCAGCATAAATATGCCAGTACCAAACACATGAATAAATGCTCTTAATAAATTATGTTGCAAATACATTGAGGGGTACATAAGGGTTACAACACCTTAATAATCTTAGCCCACGTGTTACAAATCCTAGCCTTATCATACATGCATACATATGTAATAATACTGATTGTATCAAACACTTAAAATTTAAACACAAAATGCAACATATTACATTTAGGAACATGGGTCGATGTGTCGACAACAAGGGAAGCTGTTCGGCGTGGCAAGAGAGACGGTTAACTTGGCCCTAACAAGCAAGAAAGGAGCAGACAGGAAACGAGTGGCAATGCAAACCACAAGCAAACGGCAGGCCGATCGGCGAGGCACCAGAAGTTATAGCCCATTTACAAGCAGAACATACGGCTCATTATTTTTAACAACTTAGGGGCTTTGCAAACAATCTCAAGAATGACACTACCATATCGTGCTGGAAATTAAGCTTACTGTGTCCAAATATTCGCCTTCACCGATACTGACCTGTACAGACGCCTCTCCGACCACTACCGAACGACCCAAGACCAGGCCCGACATGGCTTTATATATCATACCAAAAACACAGAGGGCGCAAGTGCAGCAGAGGGAGACAGCAAAAGGGCAGGAAGGTTACAGTGGAGGGTGAAGCCAATGAAGAGAGGCAGCAGAGGGGAGGAATATAATTATTAAGGGGAGAAAATCGCTAGGCCGCACAGGATCGACAAAAGAAGCGCATGCTTCAACCGAAGTGTGTTAAATGGCCTGACCGAACGAAAATGGAACCCTGAGATGAGACCTTTACAGATTGCTTTGTTGCACAGGAATGGGCACAGATGTGTTAAATGACACCCAACATGGGGCCTAAATTCCCAGAAAGCATGAAGTTGGCAAAGTGACAAGGAAAGCAGATTACTGCTCACGAGGAGAACCGCCATGTTTTCAAGCGACTGTGGGATAATAGAGAGGAATGAGCAATGTGGCCATGTTGTAAAATTGTGATGGCACTTAACAGACATTGAGATGGCACACCTCACACCAACTTAGTTGTAGACCAGCTAACATCAAATCCACATAAAGTATACAAAGTAATGAGTAGTGTAACAGTTACAGGCGTGGAAGCCAACACGTGCGTGGCATGCAGGTGGTGGATCGAAATACCACACGATATCCACGAACACAAACCGAGCGCAACATGGACCCATGGGATACAGAGATTTGTCAACAGTGCTGATGACCACGAAAAAAAAAAGATTTACTTACGACTTGCCACCTAAATGCTCCAGTATGTGAATGTGCAGTAGCTAAGACGAGAGAGAACACAGAAAAGGATGACATATCAGCAGTGACATGGAACGAGACAATAACGTGACATGTGTAACAGCAAAGAATGCGATGGGAGCGGTAGACAAACAGCGACCTGTAGCACATGTAGACATGTGCAAAATGTGAAGTGCATGGGAGCATTGGAGTGGTGCACACATCAGGAGGGTATTTTCGACTGCGATGCTTGTGTGCAGGAGGAAACAATGGCAGCCGATGGCACAGGAATGAAATTTTAACTGCCTATGCCAATAAATGCCCGTGCCGCGAAACCAAGCACACAGAGCATGCCGACCCGAATACAATTCGAGGTAACCAACTATCCGAGCACACCACACTGCGGGAGGAGCAATCAGCCAGGTATGAATGTCACTGCAGCTGCTGACACACAAATCAACATTCCATCTAAGTTACAAAGACTTAAAAATTTTCTCCAGACTAGAACATGAGAAGCCGCATGTATTCATTCTGTTACAATAAAATTAGCACAGTATTGTGTACCAATGGAAGACTGGGCAGTAAATGTAGGCCAACAGTTGTTAAGCGATGCTAGATTGTGGCGGAACTCTATGGCATTACAAAGTCACATGGGATGAGTTTTGAATGCAGTTTGAGGGCCGATACTCGGATGTAGCTAGTATAAAAATGTGCCAGGACAAATTGTATGGTGAATCGCAGATAGAGAGTAAAGGACTGGCAGCATACTTTATTGATCAGTTGCATATTTACAAACGACACACTAGAAAGATCACTCGAAACGATAACGGAGCGAGTGCAGCCACAATACCGAGGTATGTTACGGAGGGTCATATGCGAAGGTGTCATGGTTTATTTACAAACAGCGATGGAAGCAGAGCGCAACGCGAAGGCAATGTTTACATCACGAGAGCTACGAGGGGAAGTAGCATGTGGCATCTATCACCCCACCAATCCATCGAGGGCAATGACGGGAAGGGGCGGGGTGACTCCGGCTGTTACCCACCCTATTGGAACAATGTCAACAACCATGCATGTGTGCACCAACCTGCAGCATGCACACCCGCAACCTGCATTCATGCTGTCTTAACAAACCGGCGGGAGTGGGTCTGATCCCTTCGGGGGAAGGTGATTGCTCTTTTGAGGTGTCGGAACTGTTGCCAGTTCTAGTATCCGAGACATGACCTAACAGGCCCACGGAAAGGGTGCGTGGATGCGAATGTATAGCCTCTCCTGCAATTATGGCAACCACCTGCCTCCTCGTGGCACCGCTGATGGAGGTGAAAGTGATGACTGTGTAGGGATGGGTAGCCCCTACCTCCAGTCATAGCGGAAACCCTGTTAACTAAAGGTGGCTCTGCCGGGAATACCCCTGCCTCAGGCATCCTCAATTGTCTGGCTGGGTACCAGAAATGGTGAAAGGGCTGCATCTGCGGGCAACAGCAGACAGTGATAGAAACCTTTCTGGGTGGTTCGACTACCGAGCCATGGTGATGCATCCCAAAGGTGGATTTCACCTTGAAGAAATTCATGCCCATGGAATGGAGTGCTGTAAGCTGTCGACATTCCTAGGTGGCGACCGGGCCCGAAATAGCTGTAAACTGATGAGCTTGCTCAAAGGTCGGTGGCATCAAGCATCAAGGTTATCCTGCTTCTAGAAATGCCTATCAGGTTGCGAAGGGGTACCCTGGGCTAAGGCCTGTAAACCTGGGCTATTGCCCCAAGTCGGGGGAGAGACCATGATAACTTCAAGGTCCTCCACTCTCCCAATCGGTTCGAGATGGTGGACCAGACGTCACCGAAATTGGTAGTGGTGCGGGGTGGTCCTGTTTGTGGAATAGGTTTCCTTTGTCGGCCCAGGACCACAATTGGTGTCGGCCTCACACTAGGCAGTGGTGCCCCGTGTGCTTTAGGGGCAAGCACGAGGGTTCCCTAGCCCTGAGACATGCTGACGTAGTGAGCGACGGAGACAGCTCCGGTTTACCGGCCTGAATAGCAGGGAGAGGTTGGGTAGGCCTCCACCGGACCGTGGGTTCGCTGGGTGATTTGAGGAGTCCCAGTGTGAGGCGGGAGATCGGGGCAGGCGCCAGAAGTGATGACAACACCGGAGGGCTAAGGGAGCATCCAACTTTCTGGTCAGCTGAGTGGGGTAGGGGGCCGATGGTGGTGCATATGCTGGGATGGGTTCCTCAGCCCTGTGTATAGCCAAAGCTCTAACACCCTTCCTGGTTGTGTATGCGGCGTGATCCGCATCCACGCCCATGGGGGCCCCGGGGTGGCAGGGCCGTTTTGGTTAAGAGCGTCGGGTTAATAAAGAAAAAGGGGGAAACCTCTGTTGACATGTGTCTTAACAAATCATAGCAGCAACAAGTCACTGTGAATCCATCCCAACCAAACTATGCAGGTGCTGTGACAGTCAACAATACCATTGGCAGTGAGTGTGTCAACAACCCACACATTAGCAGGTAGGGAAACTACTGGTGAGGGGTGTAGGAGGCAGTACTACAACCCTCCATTGACAAAAATGGGTAAAAATAAACATACAACCATTTAGGGCAATTAGGAGTAAACCAGCAGGGACTAATGTGCATTCCAGTGAGAGTAAATAAACAGTCAACAACAGCCCTGGTTGATAATGCCTCATCATATAACATTGTGGCTAGGGCAAACAAACATTGAATTGTATATTAGGAATTTGCAGATGTCTGTGCCAGCCCTTGTGAGTGATGAGTTACAGGAGTATGTTATTTTAGGCCTCCCATGGCTGTTAGCAGAAACCACAATTATTGAGGTGTCGAGTGGACGAGTCCATATCGGTTCACAGGAGTTTCGTACAATGTACGGACTTTGCACGAAGCCACTACCACAACGATTACTGTTACTGTTAGATGATTTTGACCATAATGTGCCACCAGAATACAAACAAAAATTCCAGCATATTTTAAATGAGCATAGGCAGGTGTTTGCATGTAAAGACTGCCTGCGGAGGACAACATTAACCGAATACAGTATCCAACTGAAGCATGATCGGCCTATTTACACCCCACCACAGATGTACATGCCTTCTAATCATACAATAATCGAACATAAGGTGGCATACACGTTGCAGGACCATGTGATTGAACCGAAAACATCCAGGTACAATTTCGCAAATAAACTAGCACCGAAACAAGATGGTATATGGAGGTTTATTGTCGACTTAAACAGATCAATCTTATCACAATAAGCCAGCCACCACCCCTCATTAACATCAAAGAGCTGCTGAACTTCCTAGGAAATGCAAAAATTATAAGCACATTTTACATGAAGTCGGGATATTGGCAGATCCCAGTATGTAGAGACGATAGTGAGAAAAATGCCTTTACCACACCTGATGGACAACAGTTCCATTTTAATGCCCTGCATTTTGGTTTAAAATGCTCCCCTGCTACTTTCCAAGCTTTGATGGTACAAGTGCTAGATGGGCTCATAGGACATTTTGTGCTCGCATATTTTTATGATGTGATTGTATGGTCCCAATCTTGGAAGTAACATCTCAACCACCTCGTCATAATATTGGAGCATATGGAGATCCATGGCTTCACATGTGCTTACCATAAATGTAAAATTGGGAGAACCGAACTGCCATATCTGGGTGAATACATAGACAATGAAGGAAACAGATAAAATGTGGAACAGCTACAGCTGATATAACAATATCCCATACTGAAGACATGGAAACAGTTGCATAATTCTTTGGGCAATACATTCTGCAATTTACAAGTACAGCACCCCTAACTGCATTGTTGTCACCACAAAAACGTTATCAGTGGACAGAACAGACACATGATGCTTTCGAGGAGCTAAAGCAGAAATTCCGCGAGTGCACGAAACTTTCACGATATGACCCGCATCGCAGACTAGTGGTCCAGACAGATGACAGCCAGGAAGGCATAGGTTGTGTGTTATACCGAGACAGAAAGTACGGCAATAGAAGTGTAATCGAATACTGCAATGCGAAGTTAAGACCGGAAGAAAGGAGATATTACATTAACGAGCGCGGATGCCTAGCAATTGTGTGGTCGCTGAAATGATACTGGCCATATTTAGTTTACCAACTATTCACTTTGCATGCTGATAATCGCTGTTTGACATGGATACATACCATGCAATCAGGATGGAGTAAACTCGGTCGATGGGCAATGCTATTGCAAGCATTCGATTTTTCGGTTGAGCATGTACCCGGTGCTGAGAACCAATTAACAGACGCACTTTCAAGGTCACCAAATGCCAAGGAATGTGCAATAGATGGCTGCGAATGGGATGACTTTCTGCCACCTATACACACCAATATATAGCCTAAACCGAAATCTGCGCAGCTGCATAAGAGTAAAAAGGACAAGGCCATAGTTGTAAGAATACCAAGTATAGATGTCGTACTTGTTCGAGTTATCAACAACCAACTGATCTTACATGAGGATAAATGCGAACAGGTTTACGTGGAATGGTGGTGCTGAATAAACAAAGAACTAGAAATTCGTTCCGCAGGCGATTAATGGCACATGTACATGCCCAAGGCCACACCAGAGGTTGTTTTTTAATTTTTCCATGACCACCATTTGGCAGGATACCCAGATGCCGAACAAACCTGTAAACAGATGCACTAACATTTTCATTGGCCTGGGATAGTACGACACACTCGGAAGTATGTGCGAAGTTGCAAACATTGCCCTAGGCATCAGGCCAAACAGGGGATGCAACGAACAACAACAACAAGCACAACAAACCACCGAACCATTCGAAATGATTGCGATTGTCCTAATGATACCATACTTGAGGTCAAAATAGGGCAAAAGATTTTTACTGGTGGTGACGGACTTGTTCTCTCGGTGGGTAGAGGCATATCCGACTCTCAGTACACAAGTTCACCACATTGCAAACAACTTTGAATGTGAGATTTTCCAGGTGAAGCTACCCGGAAAAAACTGTTGTCTGAAAATGCGACACAGTTCACTGAATGCAAATAGCTAGACTGGTGCGAGAAGTGGCGAGTCTGCCACTACACCACCCCTATTTGCCATCCACGTACAAGAAATCAGGACCTAAAGGTACAGTTGCGTTTAAGAGTCAGCAAGGACCACTCCTCTTGGATGGAACATATTCCTGCTATACTCCTGTGTATAAACGAAAGGAGAATGAAGCCATGGGCAAATCACCTGCCATCATCTTGCAAGGATGCCACTTGCGATGACCATGTGGCCATGCATTGCTAACGACCTCTGCAGGTTTCAAGTCCAACAGCAGCGAGTACCAGCACCACCAACATGAGCAAATGCTCGCCGAGATCAAAAATAAACAGGCAAGATACATCAAACAATGGCTCCGCAGGCGCAGAAACCACCACAGCCCATAGAACCGACTGACCTCGTGTTTGTTAAGACACACCCACAGTCTGCAGCTCAGCAGAATTTCTGTGCTGGGCTAGCGCCGAAAAGGAATGGCCCATACATGCTAATGAGTGTACCCGACAGTCGAGTGTTGTTTGTGTGCATGGGGCCGCAGCGCATCATCAAGTTGCATCGTATTCAGGTGCAGCTCTCATCAAGAGGGACTCATGCCAACCACATGCAAGCAGCATTGAGTTAGCTGTGATAACAGGTCTGACTCCACCAGAGTCGGAAGTACACAAGCAAAGTGGTAGGGTGGCAGGAGCATGGACACCCATGCACCAACACAAACCAAGCGAGTCGTCAGATGCAGACAGCGTGACTTCTCAGCAGTCGGCTGCAGTGAGTACCACCTAAAATGCCAAATCCGCTTATTAGCACGATTCCACGGCAGTGGCAGCGGTGTTCGGCGGGCAAGCACATGTCTGAACAACACCATGGACCCGCAATACCACAAACCGCGGCAATCAAACAAGGGAGCATGAAAGCAACATTAGCAAAGAGGGGGTGCAACAACCACATGTGCATGTGGGTTGCTAGTCCAGGGGCAGTGGGAGCATGTCACTCACACACACACGGCAATGGGCCACTGTCTCCAAAAAGGGGGACGTTGGCGTAGGCCTTCTTTGTCGGCATTTAGCCTTCCGCCCATCTGCCGTGATGTCAGCTCGGAATGGAAGCTTGGCTTCGAGAAGTCGAAGCAAGGAATCGAGAGTATTAAGATGAGGGTCGATGAGAAGGCAGAGGATGCACAGTGAGCAACGAGAATTAGATGTTGAACTTTTTTAACTTTGAATAGTGGCAGTGAGCAATAAATAATATTTATATAAAACTGTAGTTTTGTTGTTAGGTTGTGTGTGGAGCCTACTACCACTCCGCATTAGGCATAAAGATAGAAGAGGCAGGGTTTACAATAACTGACGATGTTTGGAAGATGACCTGGCCAAACGAAAATGGAACCCTGAGATGAGACATCTACAGATTGCTTTGCGACACAGGTGTAGGCACTGATGTGTTACCTCTCTCCTTTCTGAGCTAGCGACTTTTCGGAGACTGCGGGAATCCTTCCCGCTCTGCTAACGAATCTTCGGAGACTGTGGGCCCTTTTCCCTTCCCTTGAACCTGTGCCTGCCTGTAGGAAGAAGTGGTCAGTTCATCGGCGCACATGTTAAACTGCCCGGCCAGAGAAGCTATAAAAACAACAGTCCCTGGATGACACTTGGGACACATTAGTATGTACAATAACATGGGGAGACAGCATTTAGACTATGCTGTGTGGACTGCCTCCAAGAACCTACTTAACTGACCATCGTCATTAGTATAGTGTGTCAGAGGTATGTGGGTTCCGGACTACCCTACCCCCAACCCCACCCAAGAATTTCAACGGAAAAAAAAACTAGTGAAGATAGAATAACAACATTTCAGCAACTTAGTTACATAATGTTACAGAGAGCTTTATTTGGAAGGATCATTGTAATCCTTATAGTGGGCTACAATAAATGCATTTATTTTCAAATTTTAGCCCAAATTGCCGCAAACACAAAGTGGCATGTATTGTGTTTCTATATTTAATGCCGGTTCGCACACATTTTAGCTTAAGCATATCTTTCATACTAACTTGACATTTGTGTTTCGTGTATTTAATAATATATGTGTGTATGTATGTATACACATTTATGACTTAATTTAACAAAAACATTAAATAGTTGGCTTAATAAGAAATTGAAACAAAACTAAAAATTCAAATATATGCCGTCACCCGCTGTCTTGGCTTCGAGACCTGGGCGGGGCCTAGTGGGAAGTGGTGGTGTGTGGGTATGTTCCGGTGGGCGCCAGGCTAGCACAGTCGCTAACCAATGGTTTTGGGCGTGGATACTTTCTGCCCCGGCGTGGCCCACTAGGCCTTCGGCTGTGATTGAATTTAAGAGGGGGGTTTTCGTAGAGCAAGTTATCCAGTACTGATGTGTCCCAGGGTTGAAAACCCCTGAGGTGTAGCAGGTTCAGGCGCTACCAAAGAGTTCCTTCTTGTCCGGCTGGTGATTGCCCTGCCTGGAAAGTCGTCTGCCTGCCCTCTTGCTGGGCATGAGCGAAGATAGGGAAGAGGGGGGGGGGGGAAACAGGAGCCTAGAGCGAAATCCCCGAAGGGCCGCTCCAAGGGGGGGAGGGAGTCTAGAGCGTAATCCCGAAGGCCGCTCCAGGGGAAGAAGGATGCTAGAGCGTAATCCCAGAGGCCGCTCCAGCAAAGGATTCCAGAGCGTAACTCCGAAGGCCGCTCCGGAGGAAGAGGAGAGAGAGAGAGAGAGAGAGAGAATGGAGAGGAGAGGAGAGCAGTAATAAAACACCAATCCAATGTTACAGCTGTATTTCCCCAGATTTCTCTGGGGTAAGGATCTCTGCCAGGTCAACATTGCTGGAGTAATATATCCCCCAGCCTGGTACAATGGTCAGTGGCATACAGTGGCAAAATAAAGTTACCCATAAGATCTCGGCACACTTCCCTAATTTAACAAATACTTTACAACATTACTATATTACACATGAATGCTAATTGGTGCCACAGTTTAATAGAGGCCAAGACACACCATTGTTTAGTCTGTATGTGTATAAATTATAGTTGCCATCTATGGGCGCTGGCTGAACTAACATTCCATAGAAGCTCCAGGTCGGAGACTTGTACAATGTCTTTCAGACAAGGGTCTGTTTCGAAAAGAGGTGGGTTTACTGGCGGGCGGTCGCAAGTCGGGCTTGAATCGGCCTCCGGCCGGACGACGTCAAACGCCCCCCCTCGGAGAAGCCCGACCTTGCACCGCTATTGGTCCCGCCACGTGTTGGCACCCCTAGCCCCGACTGCGGCTGGTAGGGCCCGCTCTGTTCCCCTAGCTGCGGCGTCGTGACGCTCGGCGGTGGGGTGGCGCGACGCACGCCGCCCGGTCGAATGCGGAGGCAGCTGGGCCGGGGGCGGCGGCACGGCGCATGGAAGGGTGGCGCGGCACATGGTGGAGTGTTTCAGACCTTTCGGGGGCAGGGTTATTAACCCGCTTACTCTAAGCGTCCCCCAGGTCGTAGGCCGCGAGGTACCCTGGGACTCGGCGGGTCCTACGTGGTCGCTCGCCGGCGGGGTTACCCGGGTCGTGATTTACGGTATGGGTTCCATGTGTGACGGTTTCCCTCTTTTCTATTGGTTGGGTTGCCGAATGGTATGGTTGCCTCTCTCGTTCCTGGATGCCGGGTGGGCTGTTGCGAGGCGTCTCGTGGTTCTCCGCATCCTCCTCCTCTGGCTCCGTTACCAGTGGGATCGTTCCCGGGTCGCTGTCCATCTCGGGGTCGCCAGGACTGTAGGGCAACTCGGTGATGGTTACGGTCCCTGGGTCGTCGCCGCAGGGATGGCATCGTAGTGGGGCGCCCTCCGGGCTCGGGTCCTCGTCCACCAACTCCACCGTCGGCTGTGGCTCGTCCTGTTCCGTGCCCTGGTCATTTGGTAGGCAGTTCGCGGATGTATTCGCCGTCTCCCCTGGTGGTGTGTTCAGCACGTAGTCCTCCAGGTAACGCGGCGGGTGTCGCCGTCGGTGCGGCCATGTCCTCGTCTCGTCCTCCGACTCCGGGTGTCCGGGCGATGCTGCGTCGGCGAACGGGGTCGAGTGGGGCGGTCCGAGGTGGTGCCGTGTCGGTGTCTGGTTGTGTTCTGCGATATCCGCTATCGTCCTGGCGATGTCGATATCTGGTGTCGTGACCGCCCTTAGGCCACGTGAGAGGTCACCCGTGGGTGTGCTCGCTGGCCCCCGCTGTGGGTTGACCAGAACGTAGTCCTCTAGGTGGCGCGGTGGTCGTTGATGGCGGTGCGATTGCATCCTCGGCTCCTCCCCGTACTCCAAGTCAGTGGGCGGCGCTGTGTCGGCGAGTGTGCCGGCATGAGGTGGCTCGGGGCAGCGTCGTGCTGGGGTCCGGTCGGGGTCCTCCGCCTCCTCCTGCGTTGGTTTTCTGGTGGGGTTAGGTGGTGTGCCTTCCTCAGGAAGGCTTTCCCCAGGTAGATTGGCGAGGCGTAGGTCATCCCGATGTATCTTTTTTACTCGTCGTCCGCCTAGACGCACCAGGTAGGTGGTCCTCCCTAGACGTTTCTGGACGGTGTCGGGCCCTCCCCATCGTGGTGCCAGCCCGGCGCAGTAATTGCGGGGTGCCGCCGAGAGGGGGTGTACCCGGGCGAACACTTGATCGCCCACCCGCACGATGGGTGGTGGGTGGTTGGTTACGGGGGTGATACCCTCGGTGTACATCCTCTGTCGGCGTCGTGCTTCCTCCTGCGCGGCTGTGCGGCGCCGGTTGCGCTCCTCGGTGTCTTCTGTCGGATGTGGGGTACCGTGGGTGGCCCACTGGCCCGGTAGGGGCAGGTTGTGCCCCTGTATCATCTCCGCCGGCGTGAGGCCGGTTGCCGCGTTGGTGCGCCGTCGGATGCAGAACAATGCGTCGGCTACATGCAGGTCCCATTGAGTGTGGTCCTCCCCCAGTCGGATGCGCAGTTGGGCCTTCAGTTCCTGGTTACGACGCTCTGTCGGGTTGGCCCTGGGGTGGTAGGCAGGCGTCGTGTGGTGTTCAATGTGGTGCTCGGTGCACCAGGTCTTCCAATGACGACCCAGGAACTGACTGCCGTTATCCGTCAGGATGGACTGGGGGTAGCTCCAGCGCGGGAGGAACTCCCTCAGTAGGATGTTGGTGATCGTGGGGGTCCTTACGTTACCACAAGGGTATGCTTCTGTCCACCGTGTGAATAAGTCCGTTATTACCAGTAGGAAACGTTTTCCGCGCGGGGTGCGGGGGTAAGGGCCCATCACGTCCAGCGCTATGGTCTGAAAGGCGGTGGTGGGGTCCCTTGGCCGCTGTTGCTCCTCTCCGTCCCGTCTCCTGGCTTTTCGTACTTGGCAGACTTCGCATTCCCGGACGTACTCCCGCACATCGTGGGTGATGCCAGGCCAGTGGTAGTGTTGACCTATCGCCCATCGCGTCTGGTCTGTTCCCGGGTGCCCGGCGAGGTCATGGTCATGGAAAAACCTCAAGGTCGCCTCCCGTGCCTCGGGTGGGACGTAGGTTTTCCAGTCGCGGTTTCCCCCGGGTGTCCGGGTCATCACCACCCCATGTTGTACGCACCACGCCTCGTGTTCCCCGGCGGTGGCCTGTCGTCGACGTCGGTCGGCGTCTTGCGATGTTCCTTGCGCTTGGCGCACCCGGCGGTGGACTTCGGCGATGGTGTTGGGTGGTTCTTCGTCCCCTGGGATGCCGGAGGTGATGCGGGCACATGTCGAGTCCGAGTGTGCCGGTCTCCCGTATGGCCCGGGGGGTAGCATCCCCTCCCAGTCGTCTTTGTCAGTGATCTCGATGTGCGTGTCGGGTTCCCGCGATAGCAGGTCTGGAAGTTGGTTTTCGGTGCCCGGGACTTGTTCCACATCAAAGTCGAATGACTGGAGGAAGAGCGCCCACCGAATCAGCTTTCCTTTCCTCCCCTGCATCATATGCAACCACGTGAGACACTGGTTGTCGGTCCTCAGTGTGAATTTCTTCCCTTCGAGGTGGGGACGGTATTTCTTTATAGCCCAGACCACGGCCAGGCACTCTTGCTCGTTGCTATGGTACCGGCGTTCGGCCGGGCCGAACTTGGCGCTGGCGTAGTCCACGACTTCTCTGTGGCCGTCCTGGCTCATGTGGTATAGTACTGCCCCCACCCCGAGGGCGCTCGCGTCCGTTTGTAGGTAAAGATTGCGTTCAGGGTCCACGCACGTGAGCGTGTGGCACCTGGTGAACGTGGCTTTGACCTCCTCGAAAGCGTGTTGGGCTGAGTCATTCCATCGGTAGCGAAACTGGGGCGACAGGAGGTCTGTCAGTGGGGCTATTGTCTGGGAGAACTCGGGAACGTAGCCCCGTAGCCAGTTAACGAGGCCGATGAAGCGTTGCAGCTGTTTTCTGGTCCGTGGGGCTTCCGCTTCAGCGATCTTTTCTAAGTGGCCAGGTTGGGGGCGGTTACCCTCCGCATTCACCAGGTGCCCGAGGAATTCGACCTCTTGTGTCCCTATGTGGCATTTATGATGTGCTGCGGTCAGCTGGTGTGTGGCTAAGCGTTCCAAGACAAGCGCCAAGTGTCTGACATGGTCCTCCCACGTCTCCGAGAACACTATAACATCGTCCAGGTATGCGAGTGCGAATTGGCCGACGTACCCCTCCAGAACCCTGGTCATCATACTCTGGAAGGTTGCTGGCGCGCACTTCAGCCCGAACGGCATTGCCCTGAACTGGAACGTTCGCCCGTCTGGGATAGTGAAAGCGGTCTTCACCCTATCCTCCAGCCGTATCGGCACCTGCCAGTAGCCCGCCTTCAAGTCGAGGGTGCTGAAGACCCTGGCTCGTCCTAGCCCAGGCTACCGCGACATCGACACTAATCTGTGGTGGGGGGGAGCAGATGGTGATCTTATTCAGAGGGCGAAAATCTACGCAAAAACGCAGGGAGCCATCCTTCTTCGGTGCCAACACTATGCAGGCATTGTAGTGGCTATTTGAGGGTTCGATGACCCCGTCCCTTAGCATCTCCGACACTTGCTCTCTAATGGCACGCTGTTCGCGAAAGCCATAGAGTCTCGGGGATTCGTAGACGGGATCGTTGTGAGTGGTCGGGATGTGGTGTTCCGTTACCGTGGTGCGTCTGAGAGGGTCGGCTATAGCGAACACGTCCTGCCTCTCTGCTAGTACTCGGTTTACAGCTGCGTGGTACCCCGGGGGGACGTTGTGCCGCAGCTGGTCTAGGTTTACACACTCCGCGGGGGCCTTGGGGGGGAAACCCAATGCGTACACAGTGATGCGCTCTTGGGTACCGATGTAAACCCGGTTGGGCTTCATTTCGATTACCGCGCTCTGCTCTGCTAGCCACGGTTGCCCTAGCACGAGTTCCTCGTGTAGGTCCTTGACGACCAGGGCATTTACGGTGGTCGACAGGTCCCGAAGGCTTACCCCTAGTTCCGCCTGGCCCACCGTCACCGCTGGTTGGGTGCTGGTTGCCAATCGTAGCTCCATCCGGTGTGGTCGCAGCATGCCGGGCGGTACGAGGTGTGGTGCTACGAAGACGTGGCTCGCGCCCGTATCCACCAGGGCAGCTGCCGAACGTCCGTTGACTTCGACAGGAATACGGATTAGGCTATCCCGGTGACGGGACAAATGAATGAGGACCGGTGGTGGGTCTCCCCTGTCACGCGTGTCACGTCTCGTGGTCGTCGGAGGCGCGGATCCTAGTGTCCCGCCCCCGGGGTTCCGTTTCCCGAAGCGTTCGCCAGCCCCGGTTGTTGGCGGTGTTGTAGGGGGCAGCTGGCGTGCCAGTGGCGTGTCCCAGTGGGGCATCCGCGCCGACACAGTGGCAGTTGGTCATCCCCTCGTCCTGTCGCATTGTCGCGTCGCTCCGGCACGGCCGGCGTGTGGGACGGCGGGGCGTCTTCGATGGCGCGTCGCCGTATGTGTGGTGGGTCTCTGAATGCCTCCGGCGTGTTTGCAATGGGTAGACCGTGACTAGGCATCGGATTGCTGCGCCCTCGGTCGCCACTCGGTGGGTTGCGGCGCCAAAGGCCCTGTAGGTTGTGTTCGGTGTCCACGGCCTGTCGAACATAACTTTCCACGGAGTCGTGTCGAGTGCACCGGAGGAAGGGCTGTAACTCGTTCCGTAGCAGCGATGTCACTGTCGTCAGTGCGGCAGTTGGTCTTATGTGTGGTGACACGCGCCTGAATAATTGCATTTTTTGCGCCACAAACTGTTCAACGGGCTCGTTGTCGCGTTGGTGCTCGCCGTAGAACCTGGACGTGCATTGAACCAGCACCTAATCGGTGTCAAAGCGGTTCGTGAGGGTCGCCGCGAACTCTTCCCATGGCATGCCGAACTGTCCCCATAACTCCCACCATCGGCGGGCTGAGCCTCTCAGCTGTTCGCTGGTGCGCCCTGACCACTCGTCGGTTGGCGTCCCGGACCTGGTTAGTCGCGCCTCACAGTGCCGCAGAAACGTGCTCGGGTCTTCGTGTACAGCCCCGCTGAACTCGGGGAGGACCAATTTACCCGGGTTCCATATCGGGTGGGAGAACGCCCCTCCACTTGGGTAGGTAGGTGGTGTCGGTCCTCGGGTCTGGGTCTGATCTTGTGTAGCTTGCGCGCACGTCTGGCGCGTGGTTGTCTTTGTATCGATGAGCGTGGTGCTGATTGCGGGTTCCGTTTTAGTGGGTGTTAAGTTGGTGTCGGTGTGTGGCCACTGACATGGGGGATGCCCGTAGGCCACTTCCGGTTTTGGTTTGTGTTGCAGTTTCGCCCACGTGTAGTGTTGGGTCTTGTCAGCCAGCTGGCCGTACGGTACCATGGTAATGCACCAGTCAACAGGTCCATTTTCCTAGGAAAATGGCATTGTGTGCACACGTCACTAGCTGGTTGTGGCTGCATGGTGTTGTCGTGCGTGGCTTTCCGCGTTAACGTCTGCAGTTCCCCTGTGCTAAAATGTTCCGTTTTCTGCCCCACACCGAGGGCGCCAAATGCCGTCACCCGCGGTCTTGGCTTCGAGACCTGGGCGGGGCCTAGTGGGAAGTGGTGGTGTGTGGGTATGTTCCGGTGGGCGCCAGGCTAGCACAGTCGCTAACCAATGGTTTTGGGCGTGGATACTTTCTGCCCCGGCGTGGCCCACTAGGCCTTCGGCTGTGATTGAATTTAAGAGGGGGGTTTTCGTAGAGCAAGTTATCCAGTACTGACGTGTCCCAGGGTTGAAAACCCCTGAGGTGTAGCGGGTTCAGGCGCTACCAAAGAGTTCCTTCTTGTCCGGCTGGTGATTGCCCTGCCTGGAAAGTCGTCTGCCTGCCCTCTTGCTGGGCATGAGCGAAGATAGGGGAGAGGGGGGGGGAAACAGGAGCCTAGAGCGAAATCCCCGAAGGGCCGCTCCAAGGGGGGGAGGGAGTCTAGAGCGTAATCACGAAGGCCGCTCCAGGGGAAGATGGATGCTAGAGCATAATCCCAGAGGCCGCTCCAGCAAAGGATTCCAGAGCGTAACTCCGAAGGCCGCTCCGGAGGAAGAGGAGAGAGAGAGAGAGAGAGAGAGAATGGAGAGGAGAGGAGAGCAGTAATAACACACCAATTCAATGTTACTGTTGTATTTCCCCAGATTTCTCTGGGGTAAGGATCTCTGCCAGGTCAACATTGCTGGAGTAATATATCCCCCAGCCTGGTACAATGGTCAGTGGCATACAGTGGCAAAATACAGTTACCCATAAGATCTCGGCACACTTCCCTAATTTAACAAATACTTTACAACATTACTATATTACACATGAATGCTAATTGGTGCCACAGTTTAATAGAGGCCAAGACACACCATTGTTTAGTCTGTATGTGTATAAATTATAGTTGCCATCTATGGGCGCTGGCTGAACTAACATTCCATAGAAGCACCAGGTCGGAGACTTGTACAATGTCTTTCAGACAAGGGTCTGTTCCGAAAAGAGGTGGGTTTACTGGCGGGCGGTCGCAAGTCGGGCTTGAATCGGCCTCCGGCCAGACGACGTCATATAAAATGTTTTGTTTTCTTTTCTCAAGCAAAATCATTGCTTAAGGTGCTATGTTTAAACATTTGACTTCCAAAAAAAAAACTCTGTTTATTGAGTTTTCAGTGCGACAATTTTTTTTAAAACTCAATTAAAATTTTTAATTCCTCATAAAAAATTATATAATGGTTTTACTGGACCCCTTTCTTTATAAAATCCTAGCTACGGTCTTGCCGCTGCTGATAGTGACCGTATTACAGTGTGTTTAGCTTTAATTTGGTAAACGAATCTCGCTACATTTAGGCAATATCACGATACTGAGGCCAGGGTAGTCAGATCCACATGACTAGTAATCCATGTGGTGGCGACCTACGCATAAAGATACGTCCTTCCGTGCGATTGCAACATAAAGGATTACATGTTCTTTGCATTAGAAGCACGCTCTAGCTGTGTAGTATAGGTTTACACCCACTTTGGGCGCTTTTATTAATTTTATTTTTGTTGCAAACCTGGAAGATCCTGATTTAAATAATATATCTCTCTTTATATATGCGTACATATCTATGCATTTGAATACGGTATAGGTTATAAATACCGTGGTCAAGTAAATGCGCTGGACAGAAACAGCAAAACATGGCGCCATACTGTATGGGAGGGAATTATACTACACACGCTGAAAATATATCTTTTTAAACATAATTTAACGAAGATAAAAGCATATAAAAGACAGAAAAATGTATGAAATATACAATATAACAACATATATGTACCATAATATTAACAAAAAAAGTTTTAAACAATAAAAACTTAAATTGTTGAAATATCAAAATTAACACAGCCCATATATTTTACAAATTCTTTATATAAAAACGTCTCCAGGACTCATACCATGTATTGGCCGAACATCAGCAATGTACCAAATGAAAGCTGTCACCTTACTTAGCAAAATATACTCATCAGAATTTTAGTCTGGGCCGACACTTTTAATGCCGACGGACAGCAACAAGATCGCGCGCCCAGTTTCACTTGCAGGCAATAGCTTCTCCCGCCCATTACAGGCCTTGAAAAAACCATTTTACTTCTCCGTTAAAAAGTGAAATATGAAAATTCAACAACGAGGTCCTAAACACAAGATATAAGGCTTTTTATTTAACCTAAAAAATTTGTAATTTAATAACATTTTTTTTAATTATTTAAGGTCACACAAAGTTCATATTTCAGAAAATGTCATTATATTATAACGACTCCAGGACTCATACCATGTATTGGCCGAACATCAGCCATATACCAAATGAAAGCTGTCACCTTACTTAACAAAATATACTGTTCAGAATTTTTGTCTGGGCCGACACTTTTAATGCCGACGGACAGCAACAAGATCGCGCGCCCAGTTTTACTTGCAGGTAATAGCTTCACCCGCCCATTACAGGACCTGAAAAAACCATTTTATTTCTCTGTTTAAAACTGAAATATAAAAATCCACCTCAAGGTCCTAAACGCAAGATATGGCGCTTTGTATTTAATTTAAAAACTTAGTATTAGTTAATAGTATTATTAAAATTATTTAAGGTCAAAAAAGATACATATTTCAAAAACTTGCATTATATTAAAACGACTCCAGTACTCATACCAAGTATTGGCCGAACATCAGCCATATAACAAATGAAAGCTGTCACCTTACTTAACAAAATATACTGTTCAGAATTTTTGTCTGGGCCGACACTTTTAATGCCGACGGACAGCAACACGATCGCGCGCCCAGTTTTACTTGCAGGCAATAGATTCACCCGCCCATTACAGGACCTGAAAAAACCATTTTACTTCTCTGTTTAAAACTGAAATATAAAAATCCACCTATAAGGTCCTAAACGCAAGATATGGCGCTTTGTATTTAATTTAAAAACTTAGTATTTGTTAATAGTATTATTAAAATTATTTAAGGTCAAAAAAGGTACATATGTCAAAAACATGCATTATAAAAAACGACTCCAGTACTCATACCAAGTATTGGCCGAACATCAGCCATATACCAAATGAAAGCTGTCACCTTACTTAACAATATATACTGTTCAAAATTTTAGTCTGGGCCGACACTTTTAATGCCGACGGACAGCAACAAGATCGCGCGCCCAGTTTTACTTGCAGGCAATAGCTTCACGCGCCTATTACAGGACCTGAAAAAACCATTTTATTTCTCTGTTTAAAACTGAAATATAAAAATCCAACTACAAGGTCCTAAACACAAGATATAAGGCTTTTTATTTAACCTAAAAAAATTCTAATTTAATAACATTTTTTTTAAATTATTTAAGGTCACACAAAGTTCATATTTCAGAAAATGGCATTATATTATAACGACTACAGGACTCATACCATGTATTGGCCGAACATCAGCCATATACCAAATGAAAGCTGTCACCTTACTTAACAAAATATACTGTTCAGAATTTTTGTCTGGGCCGACACTTTTAATGCCGACGGACAGCAAAAAGATCGCGCGCCCAGTTTTACTTGCAGGCAATAGCTTCACGCGCCTATTACAGGACCTGAAAAAACCATTTTATTTCTCTGTTTAAAACTGAAATATAAAAATCCAACTACAAGGTCCTAAACGCAAGATATGGCGCTTTGTATTTAATTTAAAAACTTAGTATTAGTTAATAGTATTATTAAAATTATTTAAGGTCAAAAAAGGTACATTTTTCAAAAACTTGCATTATATTAAAACGACTCCAGTACTCATACCAAGTATTGGCCGAACATCAGCCATATACCAAATGAAAGCTGTCACCTAACTTAACAAAATATACTGTTCAGAATTTTTGTCTGGGCCGACACTTTTAATGCCGACGGACAGCAACAAGATCGCGCGCCCAGTTTTACTTGCAGGTATTAGCTTCACCCGCCCATTACAGGACCTGAAAAAACCATTTTATTTATCTGTTTTAAACTGAAATATAAAAATCCACCTCAAGGTCCTAAACGCAAGATATGGCGCTTTGTATTTAATTTAAAAACTTAGTATTAGTTAATAGTATTATTAAAATTATTTAAGGTCAAAAAAGATACATATTTCAAAAACTTGCATTATATTAAAACGACTCCAGTACTCATACCAAGTATTGGCCGAACATCAGCCATATAACAAATGAAAGCTGTCACCTTACTTAACAAAATATACTGTTCAGAATTTTTGTCTGGGCCGACACTTTTAATGCTGAAGGACAGCAACAAGATCGCGCGCCCAGTTTTACTTGCAGGCAATAGCTTCACCCACCCATTACAGGCCTTGAAAAAACCATTTTACTTCTCTGTTAAAATGTGAAAAATGAAAATCTAACAACGATATCCTAAACACAAGATGTGAGGCTTTTTATTTAAACTAAAAAATTTGTATTTTTAAAAACATTATTTAAAGTTATTTAAGGTAAAACAAAGTACATATTTCAAAAACTTGCACTATATTAAAACGACTCCAGTACTCATACCAAGTATTGGCCGAACATCAGCCATATACCAAATAAAAGCTGTCACCTTACTTAACAAATTATACTGTTCAGAATTTTTGTCTGGGCCGACACTTTTAATGCCGACGGACAGCAACAAGATCGCGCTCCCAGTTTTACTTGCAGGCAATAGCTTCACCCGCCCATTACAGGACCGGAAAAAACCATTTTATTTCTCTGTTTTAAACTAAAATATAAAAATCCACCTAAAGGGTCCTAAACGCAAGATATGGCGCTTTGTATTTAATTTAAAAACTTAGTATTTGTTAATAGTATTATTAAAATTATTTAAGGTCAAAAAGGTACATATTTCAAAAACTTGCATTATATTAAAACGACTCCAGTACTCATACCAAATATTGGCCGAACATCAGCCATATAACACATGAAAGCTATCACCATACTTAACAAAATATACTGTTCAGAATTTTAGTCTGGGCCGACACTTTTAATGCCGACGGACAGCAACAAGATCGCGCGCCCAGTTTTACATGCAGGTAATAGCTTCACCCGCCCATTACAGGACCGGAAAAAACCATTTTATTTCTCTGTTTAAAACTGAAATATAAAAATCCACCTCAATGTACTAAACGCAAGATATGGCGCTTTGTATTTAATTTAAAAACTTAGTATTAGTTAATAGTATTATTAAAATTATTTAAGGTCTAGAAGGTACATATTTCAAAAACTTGCATTATATTAAAACGACTCCAGTACTCATACCAAGTATTGCCCAAACATCAGCCATATACCAAATGAAAGCTGTCACCTTACTTAACAAAATATACTGTTCAGAATTTTAGTCTGGGCCGACACTTTTAATGCCGACGGACAGCAACAAGATCGCGCGCCCAGTTTTACTTGCAGGCAATAGCTTCACCCGCCCATTACAGGCCTTGAAAAAACCATTTTACTTCTCCGTTAAAAAGTGAAATATGAAAATTCAACAACGAGGTCCTAAACACAAGATATAAGGCTTTTTATTTAAGCTAAAAAATTTGTAATTTAATAACATTTTTTAAAATTATTTAAGGTCACACAAAGTTCATATTTCAGAAAATGGCATTATATTATAACGACTCCAGGACTCATACAATGTATTGGCCGAACATCAGCCATATACCAAATGAAAGCTGTCCTAACTAAACAAAATATACTGTTCATAATTTTTGTCTGGGCCGATACTTTTAATGCCGACGGACAGCAACAAGATCGCGCGCCCAGTTTTCCTTGCAGGCAATAGCTTCACCAGCCCATTACAGGACCTGAAAAAACCATTTTATTTCTCTGTTTAAAACTGAAATATAAAAATCCACCTACAAGGTCCTAAACGCAAGATATGGCGCTTTGTATTTAATTTAAAGACTTAGTATTTGTTAATAGTATTATTAAAATTATTTAAGGTCAGAAAAGGTACATATTTCAAAAACTTGCATTATATTAAAACGACTCCAGTACTCATACCAAGTATTGGCCGAACATCAGCCATATACCAAATGAAAGCTGTCACCTTACTTAACAAAATATACTGTTCAGAATTTTTGTCTGGGCCGACACTTTTAATGCCGACATACAGCAACAAGATCGCGCGCCCAGTTTTACTTGCAGGCAATAGCTTCACCCGGCCATTACAGGCCTTGAAAAAACCATTTTACTTCTCTGTTAAAATGTGAAAAATGAAAATCCAACAACGATGTCCTAAACACAAGATGTGAGGCTTTTTATTTAAACTAAAAAAATTGTGTTTTTAAAAACATTATTTAAAGTTATTTAAGGTAAAACAAAGTACATATTTCAAAAACTTGCACTATATTAAAACGACTCCAGTACTCATACCAAGTATTGGCCGAACATCAGCCATATACCAAATAAAAGCTGTCACCTTACTTAACAAATAATACTGTTCAGAATTTTTGTCTGGGCTGACACTTTTAATGCCGACGGACAGCAACAAGATCGCGCGCCCAGTTTTACTTGCAGGCAATAGCTTCACCCGCCCATTACAGGACCTGAAAAAACCATTTTATTTCTCTGTTTAAAACTGAAATATAAAATTCCGCCTAAAGGGTCCTAAACGCAAGATATGGCGCTTTGTATTTAATTTAAAAACTTAGTATTCGTTAATAGTATTATTAAAATTATTTAAGGTCAAAAAGGTACATATTTCAAAAACTTGCATAATATTAAAACGACTCCAGTACTCATACCAAGTATTGGCCGAACATCAGCCATATACCAAATGAAAGCTGTCACCTTACTTAACAAAATATACTTTTCAGAATTTTTGTCTGGGCCGACACTTTTAATGCCGAAGGACAGCAACAAGATCGCGTGCCCAGTTTTACTTGCAGGCAATAGCTTCACCCGCCCATTTCAGGACCTGAAAAAACCATTTTATTTCTTTGTTTAAAACTGAAATATTAAAATCCACCTACAATGTCCTAAACGCAAGATATGGCGCTATGTATTTAATTTAAAAACTTAGTATTAGTTAATAGTATTATTAAAATTATTTAAGGTCAAAAAAGATACATATTTCAAAAACTTGCATTATATTAAAACGACTCCAGTACTCATACCAAGTATTGGCCGAACATCAGCCATATAACAAATGAAAGCTGTCACCTTACTTAACAAAATATACTGTTCAGAATTTTTGTCTGGGCCGACACTTTTAATGCTGAAGGACAGCAACAAGATCGCGCGCCCAGTTTTACTTGCAGGCAATAGCTTCACCCACCCATTACAGGCCTTGAAAAAACCATTTTACTTCTCTGTTAAAATGTGAAAAATGAAAATCTAACAACGATATCCTAAACACAAGATGTGAGGCTTTTTATTTAAACTAAAAAATTTGTATTTTTAAAAACATTATTTAAAGTTATTTAAGGTAAAACAAAGTACATATTTCAAAAACTTGCACTATATTAAAACGACTCCAGTACTCATACCAAGTATTGGCCGAACATCAGCCATATACCAAATAAAAGCTGTCACCTTACTTAACAAATTATACTGTTCAGAATTTTTGTCTGGGCCGACACTTTTAATGCCGACGGACAGCAACAAGATCGCGCTCCCAGTTTTACTTGCAGGCAATAGCTTCACCCGCCCATTACAGGACCGGAAAAAACCATTTTATTTCTCTGTTTTAAACTAAAATATAAAAATCCACCTAAAGGGTCCTAAACGCAAGATATGGCGCTTTGTATTTAATTTAAAAACTTAGTATTTGTTAATAGTATTATTAAAATTATTTAAGGTCAAAAAGGTACATATTTCAAAAACTTGCATTATATTAAAACGACTCCAGTACTCATACCAAATATTGGCCGAACATCAGCCATATAACACATGAAAGCTGTCACCATACTTAACAAAATATACTGTTCAGAATTTTAGTCTGGGCCGACACTTTTAATGCCGACGGACAGCAACAAGATCGCGCGCCCAGTTTTACATGCAGGTAATAGCTTCACCCGCCCATTACAGGACCGGAAAAAACCATTTTATTTCTCTGTTTAAAACTGAAATATAAAAATCCACCTCAATGTACTAAACGCAAGATATGGCGCTTTGTATTTAATTTAAAAACTTAGTATTAGTTAATAGTATTATTAAAATTATTTAAGGTCTAGAAGGTACATATTTCAAAAACTTGCATTATATTAAAACGACTCCAGTACTCATACCAAGTATTGCCCAAACATCAGCCATATACCAAATGAAAGCTGTCACCTTACTTAACAAAATATACTGTTCAGAATTTTAGTCTGGGCCGACACTTTTAATGCCGACGGACAGCAACAAGATCGCGCGCCCAGTTTTACTTGCAGGCAATAGCTTCACCCGCCCATTACAGGCCTTGAAAAAACCATTTTACTTCTCCGTTAAAAAGTGAAATATGAAAATTCAACAACGAGGTCCTAAACACAAGATATAAGGCTTTTTATTTAAGCTAAAAAATTTGTAATTTAATAACATTTTTTAAAATTATTTAAGGTCACACAAAGTTCATATTTCAGAAAATGGCATTATATTATAACGACTCCAGGACTCATACAATGTATTGGCCGAACATCAGCCATATACCAAATGAAAGCTGTCCTAACTAAACAAAATATACTGTTCATAATTTTTGTCTGGGCCGATACTTTTAATGCCGACGGACAGCAACAAGATCGCGCGCCCAGTTTTCCTTGCAGGCAATAGCTTCACCAGCCCATTACAGGACCTGAAAAAACCATTTTATTTCTCTGTTTAAAACTGAAATATAAAAATCCACCTACAAGGTCCTAAACGCAAGATATGGCGCTTTGTATTTAATTTAAAGACTTAGTATTTGTTAATAGTATTATTAAAATTATTTAAGGTCAGAAAAGGTACATATTTCAAAAACTTGCATTATATTAAAACGACTCCAGTACTCATACCAAGTATTGGCCGAACATCAGCCATATACCAAATGAAAGCTGTCACCTTACTTAACAAAATATACTGTTCAGAATTTTTGTCTGGGCCGACACTTTTAATGCCGACATACAGCAACAAGATCGCGCGCCCAGTTTTACTTGCAGGCAATAGCTTCACCCGGCCATTACAGGCCTTGAAAAAACCATTTTACTTCTCTGTTAAAATGTGAAAAATGAAAATCCAACAACGATGTCCTAAACACAAGATGTGAGGCTTTTTATTTAAACTAAAAAATTTGTGTTTTTAAAAACATTATTTAAAGTTATTTAAGGTAAAACAAAGTACATATTTCAAAAACTTGCACTATATTAAAACGACTCCAGTACTCATACCAAGTATTGGCCGAACATCAGCCATATACCAAATAAAAGCTGTCACCTTACTTAACAAATAATACTGTTCAGAATTTTTGTCTGGGCTGACACTTTTAATGCCGACGGACAGCAACAAGATCGCGCGCCCAGTTTTACTTGCAGGCAATAGCTTCACCCGCCCATTACAGGACCTGAAAAAACCATTTTATTTCTCTGTTTAAAACTGAAATATAAAATTCCGCCTAAAGGGTCCTAAACGCAAGATATGGCGCTTTGTATTTAATTTAAAAACTTAGTATTCGTTAATAGTATTATTAAAATTATTTAAGGTCAAAAAGGTACATATTTCAAAAACTTGCATAATATTAAAACGACTCCAGTACTCATACCAAGTATTGGCCGAACATCAGCCATATACCAAATGAAAGCTGTCACCTTACTTAACAAAATATACTTTTCAGAATTTTTGTCTGGGCCGACACTTTTAATGCCGAAGGACAGCAACAAGATCGCGTGCCCAGTTTTACTTGCAGGCAATAGCTTCACCCGCCCATTTCAGGACCTGAAAAAACCATTTTATTTCTTTGTTTAAAACTGAAATATTAAAATCCACCTACAATGTCCTAAACGCAAGATATGGCGCTATGTATTTAATTTAAAAACTTAGTATTTGTTAATAGTATTATTAAAATTATTTAAGGTCAAAAAAGGTATATATTTCAAAAACTTGCATTATATTAAAACGACTCCAGTACTCATACCAAGTATTGGCCGAACATCAGCCATATACCAAATGAAAGCAGTCACCTTACTTAACAAAATTTACTGTTCAGAATTTTTGTCTGGGCCGACACTTTTAATGCCGACGGACAGCAACAAGATCGCGCGCCCAGTTTTCCTTGCAGGCAATAGCTTCACCCGCCCATTACAGGCCATGAAAAAACCATTTTATTTCTCCGTTTAAACCTGAAATATAAAAATCCAACTACAAGGTCCTAAACGCAATATATGATGCTTTGTATTATCTTAAATAATTGGTATTTATTTTAGTGTATAGGGATTGCCCTGAGACACGCCTAGGTCCTACCTTAAACTGGCCCCTTTCCCACACACTTTAGCTTAGTTTAATTTAGGTTAGGAAAACATTTCAATTGTCATTCGAGTCAGGCTGTTCAGGGGGGTTTCTCCACGCTCCTGGCTGGCTTTAGACACACGTAGAAAAGGGATGATAGTCGCAGTGTCTGTCATTTATACTCGATCCTAAAACCGGACGATTTGACGGCCGGCCTGGAAATAACTTCTCATACACTCCAGAGTTGACACATTTTTTAAGCATATTACCATGTTGTTCGCAATAATTGGGGTTAATTGTTTCAAAATAAAACAATAATATACCATGTCATGCACTTTTTTAATACACAGTATTTGAATAAATTTTCCCTAACACATAAACCATACACGCTGACGTCATGAGTTTTTCAAGGTAACCTAATTTGTTACGTCTCTGGAGTTATACTTAATTTATAACCCATTTGCAAGAAGTCAAATCAATCGGAAACACATTGTCGAATAAAATTAGTAAGTATTAATTATTATATCTGTGACATCTTAATTATGTTACTTAGATACAGTGTGCTATCTGTACAAGAGTAAAATTTAACATTAGAGGTATGACAATTCATAATATTGTAAGTTTAATTGTACTTTTTTAATAACTACAAAAATACATACAAATTATGCAGATTTTCCTAGTTATATCCACTAAGAACACGGATATTTAATCATATCGGTAATTCATTAATTATTTATAGGGGAGACATTGAAGCAAACATTTTCTTTCAATTATTATACATATATGTGTAAGTATGCATGTGTGTATATATAAAGTCCACATTCGGCATTATCAATATGTATGTAATTGGGAAATTTATACATTGGAAGAATTTTTATAACTTGCAGGGTTATGCGGGATTGTGTAAAAAAATATGTACCTAACAATGAAAGGTGAGTATGTTAACATTTTCTAAATGAGGCTCAAAGATAAAGTTACGACACATTTTAAATTTACCTTTTTTGATTCAGGACCGTAGCTTATCAACTGTTCTGGTTCAGAAACTATCTTAATTATTACAAAGTACATCAGAATCCAGTGACGACCGGTGTATGAGCTGCAGCAGGGGAGTCGGTTTGCAAGCGCACTGACATTCACGACAAGCTTGATTCACCAATGCCCACAATGTCACAGAGGAGCCAGCGATTATCAACCAGTCGCAGCCACGCAGTGCGACGCTGCGTCTACTGGAAACAATTCTGAAGAGTTGGAATCTGCTGCATTCATTCGCTAGTCACCACAATAACAATACATTAGAATAATGTTGTTTATATACTATTGAGACCTTGCATGTGATGGTAACGGGCCAGCATCTCGTTACCTGTATTTAAGGGGCGAGAACATATCAATTAGTTCTGGAAAAAAAATTCCCAAGAATTATTAAAATAAAGTACATGAAAGATGCTGTTAATTGTACACCATACAAAGTACATGCTGCATTTCAACAAATGTGCTTGTATGGTTAACGTAACGTTATATCAATGAGTAAATAGAAAATTTTATTCGAAATTTAGTCATTAGCCAACCCCAAGTGTGAAAGATATTCAAGCAATTATTTGCAATGTTGCAAATATGTTTTAAAATGGTGCAATTTATGGCTTACTTTTTCAATTTTTCTTTGTAATGAAACAAGAAACAACTTGCAACGTCACAAAAGGCTCGCTCAGGAAGGAGGGTGCAACCTCTCTTTGGAACGATCCTCTTGTTCAATGTCAAATGAGCTACTTGTCACTTGCATTTGTTATTTTCCTAGTGTTAACTAAGAGGTTTCTTATATTTCAATGGTGGTATACACCACAACACTTTATATTTGTTCGGTACATTCGTATAAGGGAAACTGTAATTACATAATCCAGAGAACATAACATCACTTGGAAACCACGCGTACTAAGTGTAAGGTTCTATCATATAGTTAAACAAGTTTGGCTGGCAACAAACACAACAAATTATAATCGGCATTAAACGCAACATTCCCAGTCCATTGACCATAGTTCGAGTGCTTATAGAAGTTCTATATGAAACCAAATAAAAATAATTCTGTAATACTACTGTTATTATTCTCAAATGTATAGAAATATGGTTGTTCCTTCTTGTAATGGTACAGAACACAAAGGTTTACAGAAATATTGTGTCACTTAACAAACATTTGTATTTTTACATATGGACCCCTAATTCGGTTCCAATTACAATTTATCTTAATCTGTTTTAGCACAATATTGAGCTTAAAATTTCTTATCCTAATTACACTTCTCAACTACCTATGCGGAAATCGGATCAAATTGTTTTCTAATAAATAAAAAATCGAATAAATAGATACTTCAGCCTACATAACACCATACAGTTTCTGCGAGAATATTTATTACGTACTCATAACACTTAAGAAAATGTTACACAAATCATTGCTTGATATTCATTCGTTCTTCTGTTCTGTCAACTGTGAACATAACGGGTGAATCATCGTGAAGTTATATAGGTATCCTTTTGCGCACCTTTCTCTGTCACTGGCTAGCAATTTGTGACGTCACTCTGGAGATATTTTGCTAAAGTAGGCTATGTATACGGAAATATACGTTAATCTGAGTTTTACATTTTGTTAGAACGGCGGTTATCAACAAATGATGATTCTAATGGCAAATTTATTTCCATTCAAGTAAATAAAACAAGAAATTAGATACCTATAACTAATTTTATTGCCTCATTTATTACAAAATAAGTTTTTTTCTGTATTTTGTTTTGTCTCCGCCCAATTTAGGTTTCGAATGGACGAAAGCTACGATATCATTTAATTTTGACAATCTTTTTTTATATAGCCTGAAGTGATTTTATTATTTATTTCAGTGTAATACATTCACAACACAAGTTTGGCTAAATAATGTTAAACTTTTGTAGCAGTGACACCAGTTAACTGTTGTTTGCCACAACCGTAATAAATTATTTTGTGCACTATATATTGTGTACTATATATTGTACTAACAAAATACTATGCAGGAAAATAATAACGTGGTAGTTTAGATACGGAAAAAAAATCATTTCGCTGGTTAGTACAACCTCATCCGAAAAAAAAAGCATTTATTTCAAAAATAAAGATTATTTAATTAAAAATATGTCACTCTTGTAATATTAATTTTATTATTTAAAAATTTGCATGGTTATTAATCGTTTCACAAAGCTTAAATATTTAAATTTTTCAAAAATTCGTACTTTTTATTCTGCAGTTTTAAATGCAAAATCTGCCACTCCTCTTCCCGGAACTTACCTAACACAATCTTTACTTCTCTACCTGCAGATTGTTATCCCTATTTCAAGTAATGCTAATTTTCTAGAGAAGGTTCTCCATTAAGAACATTTAATGGTTTTTTGAATAACGCCTATCCCGAAGAACGCCGTTAAGTATTTTTAATGTGGCTAACGTAACTTACCCAAACATTTACACCAATGTACAGTATTTTAAATGAATATTGTATACAACCAATCATTCAAATAATTGAACAGTGTTCGAAATTAAATTACCTTATCCCTCCAGCCATTCACACGATTAAACAATGTTTTAAATTAAGCTAACAAAACTTAACCAACCATCCAAATGACTTAAAAGTATTTTAAAAGTAGCTAACGTAATACAAAATACAAAACCAATGGTAAAATACCGGTAATCTACCTCAATTATCTCAACAACTATTAGCAGAATAATCACACATAATTAAAGAATCTCAAAAAACATTTATAAGAATTTTATGTAAATATTTTCATAAGTGCTTAAACTATGAAAAATTGCCAAAATAAATAGCCAAACAATAAAGCACGAATATCAAAAATTTGAATTTATATTTCGCCGTTTTTTGTTAGTTCTATCAACATAACATGACATAAATTAATAATATAATTAACTGAAAATATTTGGTTTGCGTTTACAACCGAAAATTTGGGACACGTTACAATTGTTCCGAAGTTAATGCAAGTTATTTTAATAACGCAAGTAAGCGTATCAGATATATTAATTCATGTAACAATATGAGCTAAATTTATTTTCTAAATGAAACGTATAAACATTAATACTAATAGTTCAGTTTATAATAAACTTGCATCTGTATGTATCCTACATAAAAATTTGTGACAAGGTTATAATTCAAAAATTCATTAAAAAATAAAACACTGTGCCTTTGTTTAAATAAACTTTACTCAGCTGTCAAAGTTGAGGCCTACACAAACAAAAAAATCATTTTCTCAAGATCAGTTGCTATAAAAACTTATTTTGACCATTCATATAACCCTACCTCCCTTACTTTGTGCAATAATCTTTGCTAAAATTAGTCTTTGTTTGCACAATTACACTCAGTTCTGACACGTTATAGTTTTAAAAGAGATGGTTATTTATTATTTAATTCATTTTTGTTGTTTTAGTGTTATTTGGGTAACTATATTACACACAGTCTAGCAGTTTGTCAATTCATATCATCAAACTACCATTCAAACCCGCGCTCGTCGGCAGTATCACCAACGAAAAGTATGCGCGCAGAACGTGAAAATATTCGTCCGCGGATCGGGCAGGCCTGTACACTTAGGCCATTCGATTTTTCGCAGTAATCACTCGACAGTGCACCAACTCATACGCCTCACTGAAGAGATAACAAGCGCCTTCAACGTAAAAGATTATGTAGTTGCGACGTTTTTAGACGTAGAAAAAGCCTTCGACAGAGTTTATCACGCGGGGCTAATCTATACAAACTATATCAAACTAATTTCCTGGTCTGCTATACCAAGCTAGTCGCGTCCTACCTAGAAGACAGAACGTTTACAGCATCAACTTAAAGAACTATGTCTGACATCAAACAAACAAGAGCAGGCGTACCACAGGGCAGTATTCTAGGCCCTGTTCTATTTAACATATATAGCCTTCTAGAGATTTTCCACGCCCCGAACACCGCCTAGTGAAGTTAGGCTGCTATGTGCTATGCAAACGACACGTTTCTGTATAGCAGATCATACACACTTCACCTAGCCACTACCAGACTGCATTAGCTTAGATTAAATTAGGCTAGGAAAAAAAACGGATGCATTAGCTGTGTGCTAGCAATGGTGTACGACCTGGTTTAGCAAAGTGAACACAACGATGTCCGAAGCTATTGTGTTTACTCGCGGAAATCTTCCACCTGTAGAACACAGGCCATAAATACGTTTGTTTGGCGAACAAATCCCACACAAGGACGTCGTAAAATATCTAGGCGTCCACATGGACAGGAAGCTTCTCTGGCACCATCATATAGATGCCTAGAGAATTCAAGCTGAGGTTAGACTAAGCTCACTATATCCAGTAATGAGCAGGCGATGTGGAGGCACAGTAACGAACTATTTACTGCTCTACAAAACACTGATTCACCCTATTATTACGTACGCAGCCCCAGTCTGGGCAACCACTGCGAAAACACATTTATTAAAGCTGCAGCGAATTCAGAATTAATGTATTCGAATAGCTACAGACGCTCCAATGTATTACCCTACAGAAGCCTTGCATTGTGAAACGGACACGGAAACTTTGCAAGACTTTTACATTCGAACCCCAGAAACATTTTACGATAAATGCGTAAATAGTTAAAACCCACATGTTTTATCGCTCGGAAATTTTGATCCGGACGTAAGACAAAAATATAAGCGGTTGAAATCGCTCCTTGCCCACCGGCCGCCCTAGTCGCGCGTGATTGGCCGCGCAGACTGCCGGCCAATGCGCGCGGAGCGAAAAAGAACAGTTCTTGCAATCCTAAGCTGGCAGCTCATAGTATTAAGTATTATTAAGTATAATATGGTTCTAATTGACATACAACGCCCAACACCGACGCAGCCCTCCCTGTAGGTCCTTCCGTGTAGGCGAAAAATACTGTCGTGTTTCGGCCCAGCAGGGCTTGAATTATCGTCTGATTTTCCACTTTTTTGGTCTCCTGAGACCCTGAATGGCGAAGCGCCCAAGAATAATCCCATACACATGTACACATTCATACTGATATTTCTAGTTTAAGAATGTGTGCTGGCTGGCATCATGGCGGGAAAACGGACCAAACTGTCCAAGCTCACCACCTTCGCTTAGTAGTGCTTTTTTACTCTGTCCAACTCTTCTTCCAGAACAACCCTTCTGTTCCCGTAACCAACCTGCTTGTTAATTAATACATTAATTTTGCATCCAGCATGAAAGAGCCCAGGGTTTTCCCTCTGTCAATAGAGGCTTCACCTGGGCCCACCTTATCTAGTGTTAGTCTAGAGTAGTCAGTGAGGGGAGTTTGTCATGGCACCAATGGTGGCCATGGCTGACCAATTCCCTCCTAGCACATGATGCATGCGACCTCTCCTGCATGGCTAACCCCTGCATGATTAGAGCGTATAGGCTTCGGCCTGAGACGGACCTAGGTCTCTCCCTAACCCAGACCCTCCCAAATACATTTGGTTTTAGTTAGGTTAAGAAAAAAAAAAGGAAACGCACAAAGCATCTAAGTAATCCATAAAACTTCTTTTACTCTTAGCAGTATTTATACTTATTTCACTTAAAAATTTTAATTTTGTCATCACATGTATTCACCAAAATAAAGAAAATAATTATTTCCTCATTAATGGAGCACTATGATCCAATTGTATCTGTAGGAGACTTTAGGGATAATACTTTAGAAAAACAATGAAACTACATATTTTGATTATCATGTATGAATAAAATGTTAGGTATCTGTTACATAACAACACTGACTGACAGCATTTTGACTCATACTCTAGCTCCTATTTTTAGAGTTAAAAGTTATTTTATCTAATTATCGTTAGCTTTAATTGCAATAGCAAAGTTAAGTCTTCGAATAGGCAGCAATAGAAGTTTTCCCGTTTTCAAATAGAATAACAGTGAACTATCGCAACGGCAGAAAATGTTTTATACACCTGAACCGCGTCCTGAAGGATGGCACCTTGGCGCTACGACTCTCGTCTTACTAGCAACAAAGCGTGTTGCATGTTTTGTTCTCACCACGTAGAACAATACCAAGTTATCATAAATAAGAGCACAACGCTTTGGTAGTGTAACGTTTTACACGCAACTTTTTGTCAAATTTGAATTATTATAATATTCTCGTTCCTTTCCCATTATCGACTTGAAAAATCGGCTTCCACTGATCTTCTCAGGGCCGACGATACAACAGCGACTTCCGCCAGATTGTCCGCGAGTTGGTATTCACTATGTTCCCAACAAAGAGCTCCTGTATTGGAAACCTCCAGGGCGTGACTGACTGCCTCTTCGCCCTCCCCGCAGGCACACAGCCCGGGCGGGCGCCCCCGGCTCCAGAGTGCCTGCAGCTGTCGCCCCCGGTTCTTGTTGCGAGGCGAGCACCCCGAGTCGTCCAGGAAACAAAGCTTTCAATCTGTAAAAAATTTGCCCAAAGCTGAATTTTTGCACAGTGGTAGAGCCTACTATGCTTAATAACATACCGAAAGTTTACTGCTGTAGACCTTGTACGTATCACCGAAAACGTGCTATTAAGTCCTAGATGGCAGCGACTTACAGCAGTTCATTAAAATGATTCGCGTATACGCAGTTATTAACGTAGACTCTCCGTAAATGCATCCAAATAATCTAGAAACGCCATTTTACACATTTATGTTAAAACATTTTCAAAATGTTAATACTAAAGGTACGATATTAATCGATGAAGTAATAAGAAGTGTCTTTTATTCACAACAAAAGAATTAAAAACACGATTAACATAAAGATATATGGTCCGCCGTAATAATCACTTTTACAAACGTTGTTGCATATTTTTAAAGCTTTAAAATGGTATATTGGTTAATTCTCTGACTCAACTGACCGGGCCTCTGAAAGGTTCAGAGCGTCGTAGTGTGTATCCTACCGTGTGGGTACTTAAGTCGCTCGGGTTGGAACAAATTTTGGTCTTAGGAAACTAAGTTTTTTAACATATGGAAAATTACATAAAACCTGAAATTTTGTACAGCAGCAGTATCAATATTTCTTAGTAACATATCAAAAGTTTACCGCTGCAAACCCTGTGCGTTGTACCAAAATCGTGCAGTTAAGGCCTAAGTTACAATTTCTTGCATTGACCCACAAAAATAAATTTTGTAAATGCAATTTCTATAGTATAATCTCATAATGAAGCCCAAAATGTTCTAGGAACTTAACTTCAATTGTTAAAAACAAACACATTTATAAAGATTAAATATATTTTCATTAAATAGGTAGTAGATTTCATTTCACTCCTTCTTTGTATCAATACAAAATAGTGATAATTCAATAAAATTGATTCAATTTTATTCATAAAAGTATGCAATCATTTCATCAATATTTTGTTATGACGTCACGTTAAACTATCGTCCATAAACCGACTTTACAGACAACCAATTTTTTTTTAATTTAAGAAAATAAAAATACAATTACATAAACATGAAATGCCCCACGTAAAATTCATTTAAACCAACGAAGTTGCATATTTTTTAAGCTTTAACAAATGGTATATTGCTTAAGAGTGTGACTCCATTGATCTGCCCGCTGGCGCTGAAGCGTTCCGAGCGTCGTAATGTGTAGGCCTATTCTACTGCGGGAGGTGCTGAAGTCACTTGGGCTGCGGTGAATTTAGCTCTTAGGAAACTAACACTTTTAATATAAAAAAACATAAACGCTGAATTTATTTAGTAGAGTTAGAATCAACGTTCTGTAGTAACATATCAACAGTTTATCGCCCCATACCTTGTGCATCACTCAGAAAACTAGCGGTTATGTCCTAAATCTTAGCTCCTTGTTGCGCTCTACAAATATGAATTCTACAAACGTTTTTATTATTGTATCTTCTCAGTTATCAAATAAAATTAGTTTTCAAAATCTTTTATACTTTTTACAGTTTAGAAGTGTGTGTGTGTGTGTATATATATATATATATATATATATATATATATATATTAATTCCTGCTATTTTGTAAAAAAAATCATTTCGCAAAATTTTGTTGATACAACTTTCTTATTTTGCATTATATTTTTTACAAAATCGTAGGAATTAATATATATATATATATATATATATATATATATATAATGCAAAATAAGAAAGTTGTATCAACAAAATTTTGCGAAATGTTTTTTTTTTTTTTACAAAATCGCAGGAATTAATATATATATATATATATATATATATATATATATATATAAACTACAGGAACTTGAAAGTCTTTTAAATTAAGTTTCTTGATATTTATTAGTTTTTAAATGGTATATATTTAGTTGTCTACAATAACCTATTGGGTCGCTAGAGCCGTTAGAGCGTCGCAATGTGTACTGCTCTAGGCTTCATGCTAAAGTCGTTTGTGTTGGAGTGTTTTAGTCACAGGCAACAAAGATATTAAAAATAATGATAAAAATCGCTAGTAAATTCCTCCAATTAACTAATGTAAGTAGATGCAAAAGTTTATTTGATTTTATTACAATACATCAGAATGAAAATATTTACCTAAGATAAAAACCACAAAACTTTATGGGCGCTATGAAAACTGTAAATGTTTTGTTTCTAACAGACCATGAAGCCTGGATAAAAAATAGATTACGTTACTGAAGTGATAGAATAAGACAATAACTATCATATATTTATTTGTTGATTAGTAATGGTATTAATTTTAAATTCTTTACTTAGTTTTTCTAATCTGGTTTTTCAGTCTTTACTAAAGCATTTTTTTTTTACGTTTACGAACTGAAAACATGCTCTCAAATATTGATATTGTGCCTCATCTCCAATGTGACGTCATGCGTCCGATGCCTAGAGTTATTACTTTAAAGTTCATTAGTGTTTCGATTTTACCATTTCAAACAGATTTAGTCAAATAAAAAATAAAAGCTTAAATCGTTCTTTATGAGAAGGAAAGCTTTCCCAATTTTTTTTAGATATTTGTATACATAATTGTTAAACTTGGTATTTTTGGGTGTTCCTGTTGACAAGTTCTAACAAAATTGTTTATTGCAACTTTATGGAGCCATCATAACTTAAGAAAAAATATTAGATTATTACCTTATTTGCGATAATTTAACTGATTTTTTGTTAAATCGAATAAACGTAACATATCTGCAGCAATCCCTAAACTAAATCTTCGGAACTTTGAAACTTGGCCATGAAGGTCGCGTGCAACGCTCGTCGCGCCGGCTTGCTGCGACCAAAGCACCGCCGCAGGACGGCACACACGCCGACGATTAGGCTATTCTAGCGATTCAACTAATTGCGCTAGACTATAATAGTTATACCGCCTTAAAGCTGAATAAGTTAGCAAAAACATCTATACAGAAGATTTTCACATTGGACCCTTGTTTTGTATGTAAATCATACTTTTATTTCAATGAATTTTTAAAAAAAAAAAAACATAATCAATAACGTTATCGACTTTGTTTCATCTTTTTATTCAACATTGAATTTTTTTTAACGTGATCGTGTTGAATAGTGTTTCTGGATTATTTTTATGCACTTACAGAGAGTCTACGTTATTAACTGCGTAAACGGGAATCATTTTAATGGACTTCTGTAAGACTCTAACTTCTAGGACTTAACTGCACGTTTTCGGTGATACGCATAAGGTCTACAACGGTAAACTTCAGGTATGTTATTAAAAATAGTCAACTCTAACAATTGGCAGAAATTCAGCTTTGGACAAATTTTTCACAGATTTGTGATTCTTTTTGTATTTCCTAGACAAGGGCCTGGGCAGGGCGACACACCCCGCGCATGCCGTGAGTAAACGCTACGGTTCCCGCATCAACTCCCCTTCGGTGAACTGCCCGCCTTAGGTGATTCCCAAAAGACGCAGGGCACTCCCGGCGGACAGCACGCGCGAGCGAAGCTAGCGAATGTACGCCCGACGACAAGAAGGCTATAGGGATGTTAGCTTCCCGGGTGTAGCCAAGTCGGGTGACTATAAGTTTATAGATGAGTTGACAATTTTATAGCCTGAGCGTCTTAGCAGAAACGAAACCTTTCTTTATACTTTGAAAGGTCGGGTCGTTGCGCTCGTCATAAACCCTTGGAGCAGCTCCACAACACGTCCTCTTCCGATGGCAGCGCAGATTGAAAATTTTCCACCCCTTGCAGAATTAGTAAGACATATCAAAAACGTATATACAATAATTAAGTATGCAATAAATAATAAAATCTATAATAGTGGTTCAAATATAATGAAATAAATAAAAATATCAACATATTTGTCGGGTGAAGCTATTGCCTGCAAGGAAAACAGGGCGTGTGAACTTATTTAGGTACGACAGCATTAAAAGTGTCGGCCCAGTAAAAAATTATGATAGGAATATTTTCTTAAGAAAGATTTCAGCATTCATTTGATACATGGCTGATGTTCGACCAATACTTGCTATCAGTCCTTGACTCGTTATCATATAATGGCAGTTTTTGAAATATGTACCTTGTTAGACCTTAAATATATAAAAAAATACTTTTAAGAATACTAATTTAATTAGTTAAATAACAAGCCTTACACATTTAGTTTAGGATCCCGTAGTTGGAATTTATTATTTCAGTTTCTGAACGGAGAAATAAAATGGTTTTTTCAGGGCCTGTAATGGGCGGGTGAAGCTATTGCCTGCAAAGAAAACTGAGCGCGCGATCTTGTTGCTGTCCGTCTGAATTAAAAGTGTCGGCCCAGACAAAAATTCTGAAAAGTATTTTTTGTTAAGAAATGTTACAGCTTTCATTTGGTACATGGCTGATGTTCGGCCAATACTTAGTATGAGTCCTGGAGTCGTTTTTATAAAATGCAAGTTTTTGAAATATGTACCTTTTTTGACCTTATATAATTTAAAGAATACTATTAATAAATACTATTTTTTTAGTTAAATACAAAGCGTTCTATCTTGCGTTTAGGACCTTGTAGTTGGATTTTTATATTTCAGTTTTAAACGGAGAAATAAAATGGTTTTTTCAGGGCCTGTAATGGGCGGGTGAAGCTATTGCCTGCAAGGAAAACTGGGCGCGCGATCTTGTTGCTGTCCGTCGGCATTAAAAGTGTCGGCCCAGACAAAAATTCTGAAAAGTATTTTTTGTTAAGAAATGTTACAGCTTTCATTTGGTAAATGGCTGATGTTCGGCCAATACTTGGTATGAGTCCTGGAGTCGTTTTAATATAATGCAAGTTTTTGAAATATGTACCTTTTTTGACCTTATATAATTTAAAGAATACTATTAATAAATACAATTTTTTTTAGTTAAATACAAAGCGTCATATCTTGCGTTTAGGACCTTGTAGTTGGATTTTTTATTTCAGTTTTAAACGGAGAAATAAAATGGTTTTTTCAGGGCCTGTAATGGGCGGGTGAAGCTATTGCCTGCAAGGAAAACTGGGCGCGCGATCTTGTTGCTGTCCGTCGGCATTAAAAGTGTCGGCCCAGATAAAAATTCTGAAAAGTATTTTATGTTAAGAAATGTTACAGCTTTCATTTGGTACATGGCTGATGTTCGGCCAATACTTGGTATGAGTCCTGGAGTCGTTTTAATATAATACAAGTTTTTGAATTATGTACCTTTTTTGACCTTATATAATTTAAAAAATACTATTAATAAATAGAATTTTTTTTAGTTAAATACAAAGCATCATATCTTGCGTTTAAAACCTTGTAGTTGGATTTTTATATTTCAGTTTTAAACGGAGAAATAAAATGGTTTTTTCAGGGCCTGTAATGGGCGGGTGAAGCTATTGCCTGCAAGGAAAACTTGCGAATGTACGCCCGACGACAAGAAGGCTATAGGGATGTTAGCTTCCCGGGTGTAGCCAAGTCGAGTGACTATAAGTTTATAGATGAGTTGACACTTTTATAGCCTGAGCGTCTTAGCAGAAACGAAACCTTTCTTTATACTTTGAAAGGTCGGGTCGTTGCGCTCGTTATAAACCCTTGGAGCAGCTCCACAACACGTCCTCTTCCGATGGCAGCGCAGATTGAAAATTTTCCACCCCTTGCAGAATTAGTAAGACATATCAAAAACGTATATACAATAATTAAGTATGCAATAAATAATAAAATCTATAATAGTGGTTCAAATATAATGAAATAAATAAAAATATCAACATATTTGTCGGGTGAAGCTATTGCCTGCAAGGAAAACAGGGCGTGTGAACTTGTTTAGGTACGACGGCATTAAAAGTGTCGGCCCAGTAAAAAATTATGATAAGAATATTTTCTTAAGAAAGATTTCAGCATTAATTTGATACATGGCTGATGTTCGACCAATACTTGCTATCAGTCCTAGACTCGTTATCATATAATGGCAGTTTTTGAAATATGTACCTTGTTAGACCTTAAATATATAAAAAAAATACTTTTAAGAATACTAATTTAAATAGTTAAAAAACAAGCCTTACAAATTTAGTTTAGGATCCCGTAGTTGGAATTTATTATTTCAGTTTCTGAACGGAGAAATAAAATGGTTTTTTCAGGGCCTGTAATGGGCGGGTGAAGCTATTGCCTGCAAAGAAAACTGAGCGCGCGATCTTGTTGCTGTCCGTCTGAATTAAAAGTGTCGGCCCAGACAAAAATTATGAAAAGTATTTTTTGTTAAGAAATGTTACAGCTTTCATTTGGTAAATGGCTGATGTTCGGCCAATACTTGGTATGAGTCCTGGAGTCGTTTTAATATAATGCAACTTTTTGAAATATGTACCTTTTGACCTTATATAATTTACAAAATACTATTAATAAATACTATTATTTTTAGTTAAATATAAAGCGTCATATCTTACGTTTAGGACCTTGTAGTTGGATTTTTATATTTCAGTTTTTAACGGAGAAATAAAATGGTTTTTTCAGGGCCTGTAATGGGCGGGTGAAGCTATTGCCTGCAAGGAAAACTGGGCGCACGATCTTGTTGCTGTCCGTCGGCATTAAAAGTGTCGGCCCAGACAAAAATTCTGAAAAGTTTTTTTTGTTAAGAAATGTTACAGCTTTCATTTGGTACATGGCTGATGTTCGGCCAATACTTGGTATGAGTCCTGGAGTCGTTTTAATATAATACAAGTTTTTGAATTATGTACCTTTTTTGACCTTATATAATTTAAAGAATACTATTAATAAATACTATTTTTTTAGTTAAATACAAAGCATCATATCTTGCGTTTAGGACCTTGTAGTTGGATTTTTATATTTCAGTTTTAAACGGAGAAATAAAATGGTTTTTTTCAGGGCCTGTAATGGGCGGGTGAAGCTATTGCCTGCAAGGAAAACTGGGCGCGCGATCTTGTTGCTGTCCGTCGGCATTAAAAGTGTCGGCCCAGACAAAAATTCTGAAAAGTATTTTTTGTTAAGAAATGTTACAGCTTTCATTTGGTACATGGCTGATGTTCGGCCAATACTTGGTATGAGTCCTGGAGTCGTTTTAATATAATGCAAGTTTTTTAATTATGTACCTTTTTTGACCTTATATAATTTAAAGAAAACTATTAATAAATTCAATTTTTTTTTAGTTAAATACAAAGCGTCATATCTTGCGTTTAGGACCTTGTAGTTGGATTTTTATATTTCAGTTTTAAACGGAGAAATAAAATGGTTTTTTCATGGCCTGTAATGGGCGGGTAAATCTATGGCCTGCAAGGAAAACTGGGCGCGCGATCTTGTTGCTGTCCGTCGGCATTAAAAGTGTCGGCCCAGACAAAAATTATGATTAGTATATTTTATTAAGAATTGTTACAGCTTTCATTTGGTACATGGCTGATATTCGGCCAATACTTGGTATGAGTCCTGGAGTCGTTTTTATAAAATGCAAGTTTTTTAAATATGTACCTTTTTTGACCTTATATAATTTAAAGAATACTATTAATAAATACTATTTTTTTTAGTTAAATACAAAGCATCATATCTTGCGTTTAGGACCTTGTTGTTGGATTTTTATATTTCGGTTTTAAACGGAGAAATAAAATGGTTTTTTCAGGGCCTGTAATGGGCGGGTGAAGCTATTGCCTGCAAGGAAAACTGGGCGCGCGATCTTGTTGCTGTCCGTCGGCATTAAAAGTGTCGGCCCAGACAAAAATTCTGAAAAGTATTTTTTGTTAAGAAATGTTACTGCTTTCATTTGGTACATGGCTGATGTTCGGCCAATACTTGGTATGAGTCCTGGAGTCGTTTTAATATAATGCAAGTTTTTGAATTATGTACCTTTTTTGACCTTATATAATTTACAAAATACTATTAATAAATACTATTTTTTTTAGTTAAATACAAAGCATCATATCTTGCGTTTAGGACCTTGTAGTTGGATTTTTATATTTCAGTTTTAAACGGAGAAATAAAATGGTTTTTTCAGGGCCTGTAATGGGCGGGTGAAGCTATTGCCTGTAAGGAAAACTGGGCGCGCGATCTTGTTGCTGTCCGTCGGCATTAAAAGTGTCGGCCCAGACAAAAATTCTGAAAAGTATTTTTTGTTAAGAAATGTTACAGCTTTCATTTGGTACATGGCTGATGTTCGGCCGATACTTGGTATGAGTCCTGGAGTCGTTTTAATATAATGCAAGTTTTTGAAATATGTACCTTTTTTGACCTTATATAATTTAAAGAATACTATTAATAAATACTATTTTTTTAGTTTAATACAAAGTGTCATATCTTGCGTTTAGGGCCTTGTAGTTGGATTTTTATATTTCAGTTATAAACAGTGAAATAAAATGGTTTTTTCAGGTCCTGTAATGGGCGGGTGAAGCTGTTGCCTGCAAGGAAAACAGGGCGCACGATCTTGTTGCTGTCCGTCGGCATTAAAAGTGTCGGCCCAGACAAAAATTCTGAAAACTATGTTTTGTTAAGAAATGTTACAGCTTTCATTTGGTACATGGCTGATGTTCGGCCAATACTTGGTATGAGTCCTGGAGTTGTTATAATATAATACCTGTTTTTGAAATATATATAATATTTGACTTTTAAATAATTTTAACTTTACGTATAAAAATTTACTTTTTTTTTTAATATTATTAACTAGCCTTACGTTTTGCCTTTATGACTTCGTAGTTGTATTTTGGCTTACATTTTGTCTATTTTATGATTGGGTAAATGTTTTTGAAACGCGAAAACTGTCATGGCCGCATTGTATGTGTGCGTCTGTAGCTGTTGCTGTCCAAATGCATAATTTTGACTGCGGTGTTATAAATGTGTACGATCTGCAATGCAGTTTGAAAGCATTTTGTTTTTTTGAAACATCTGAATCTATTATTTTTCTAAGTTTAAATTTCTGGCTGATGGAGGAATTAATATTGTCTCGAAGACATCTACAATATTTATTAGGATTTAGCAAAGAAAATTTGTTTACTACTGGCCCGATATTCGGACAGGTAAATTTGGTGTATTATTACAATAATTATGGTACGGTGAAGAAAATTGGGTAACATATGTCAGTGAGATAAGCCTATTTATTTGAAATTTATTAGGTCTTAAAGGAAATCGTTTTAAGTAGCGGCAGCTACGAAGAAAAATAAATTAAACACAAAAATAGGTGTTTTAGTCCTACTATTATGCTTGATTATCATGCAAATTATCTTTTTCAATTCCATTTAGGCACCTACACACAATCAGCCCAGCTCCCAGTTGGGACTGCTCAGCCCGAACTGACATTTTGGTTTGAATTGAGGTTCTCTGCACACACAATTATTCTTTTGGTTGCTGTTGTATGTATTGTTTCTTCGGTGAATATGGAAGAAACTTTAGATGTTGCAGTTGCAGTTTGCTCTTTTATTTATTTAAACAATACAAAAGTAACCAAATAGTATAAACATAGAAGTCTGACATGACACTTATCTGATTGAGTGACAGTTTGGATTGGCGAGACACTGTTCCTACACCAGCAGTTTAGACTGAGGGCTCTCGAGCCCACTGTCAGATTTAATGGAAAGCCATCAGTTTGTCAGCCCATCAGTTCCGATTGATCAGTTCACCATCCTAGTTTACACACAGCAGTTTTGACTGTTCAGTCCAGACTGATTGTGTGTGGGGGTTCTTTAGGCCTGTTATACAATTTGATGGAAAAAATATGGATCATGTAAACATAGACGCATCTCCCAGAACATTTCATCGTTGGGTAAATATGTAGCATGGGCAGAATTTATATAAATAATAAAAAATGAACAACAAATAAATAATAAAACACAAGGTATTCTTGTATTTGAAACAATTTTTAACGTATTTAGAACATAAACACTGCTACCACAATAGCCAAGTACTCTTCTTCTATTGATAGCTTGGAGCAATATAAACAGAAGAGCTCAGCATTGCCGAGCTAATCCGTAAGGGTCCGTTTCCGTCTATTTGCTATTGCAGAAACTGTTCAGTGAGATCCTTCAACGTTTCCGTGTAATTGTAGAATGGGCCTTAGGATTCTAAAAAACTTGGTAGTGCAGAGAGCAATAAAGATGAGAGACATTACTGATTAAAAACTATTATACGCTATAAAATAATGGAAAATATCTAAATGGCTTAAAGAACTAATAGCAGTTTTAATAAATGTCCGTCTATATTTATTCCTATTAAATTCTAACATTTCCACAAACAAATGGAAAGAATTTGAAAGCAAACCAGAAATCCCCTTCAAAATGACATCCTGCATATTCTCCTGACTAATAGTTTTACATTATCAACATAAAAAATGTTTGTCAATTTTTTATACAATTTATGATATTACAGTACAGTAATACCTCAAATTACGTTCCCCTGTCTTACACGAATCCAGAGTTACATATTTCTAAATTATTTTTTTTCTTTAGTTTCTAGTTCCAACTAAACATAATTTGCATGTATGTATTTATATGCAAAGGTTTACCCCAACTTATTACTTATTTGACTGACACGGTTATCGCTCGGTCCTACGTTTCACTTAAGTTCAAGATATTACTGTACTTTAAATATTACTAATGTACAAACATTGCGCTGGAGAAATGATTACCTAAACATGCTATATAATTCAGCTTCCCTGAAGAAACTACACAAGAACATTCCCTTATTGGAAATACAACACAACAGACATCAATGAAAGATATAAAAATAAAATTAAAAAAAACTAGTTATAGTTACAATAATTCTTAACATCTGTCATGTATGAATTCATATTCTTTGGGAAAAAAGTTGTTAAATCCACCATGAATTCGATATTCATTCAAATAATTTGACAATATCACACAAATGCACACAATCAATAGTTAATATAATCATTTTAAGAGATACCATTGTATGTTCTGCATTCAGAAATATATTTAATTTTTCGCATGACCGTTCATTGGTAGAGACTTCCGTGAGACTGACCCATGAGGGAGAAACACTAATTGCCGAGACTGAGACCTAGTTTTTAGAAGTAGTTTTGGGCCCACCTGCTAGATAGTAGCATTCATAATATATTTATAGCATGGCTACATTGACTGAGAATTAATGCAGGCTTATCAGGCACACAAACCAGTGAAAATTAATTCTCGCTATTTTGGTTGCCACCTGTTTTATGGTGGAGCATACCAGAAATTTTGCATTTCCTACTCATTTATATAGAACATGTTTTTTTTTATTACGAAACACCATTAGGTAAGTTTTTTTTGCACAGATGGAAAAAAAATCTTAAAATCTCTTTTACTAAGCAATTAGTTAGTTGGCAATTAGTTAAATAAACATTATAAACCTAAAAAATTGGATTTCAACATCTAGCCCAAGTTATTTGCTAGTAGTTATGGGCCCACCCAACAGATGGCTTAGAACGTCGTGCAACACATGGTCTCATTTTCCACTGTAAGAGTCGCACTTCTATATCTCCTTCCTTGTTCTATGGACTGACCATATACATAGTATAACAGTGGATTTCTTATCCACATTTATAAACACAATTTTCCTAGACTTTAAAGCTCCTTATAACTACAGGCAGTAGTGCATGCTCGGGAGGGGATGGGGTGATATCCCCCTTCTCTCCAAATTCTAAAAACATCTATAATTCCCATCAACAAAAGGAAAGAGTTTGAAAGAAAACAGCTGGCAAAGCCCCCTTTTTTTTCTAAAAAGAAAAAATGAAATTCTGTGTTTGCTTTCCAGAATCAACATAAAAGCTACATTGTTTGAAGAATTTTAGTACCACATTGAAATTCCAACCAGTCCAGTCCATTAGATGTTAATAATATTGTTTACAACACTCGAATGTACTGATTATAAGTTTACATATATATACAGCCTTCAATATGGCACTATTCAGGAAAATAAATCTATTTATTAGATTACAAATATGTTTTTGAAATTTTTAGAAAAATTTTTAGTAGGCACTGCTAATTGCAAAAATACTAAAATACTTTATTCATTTACACATGAAATAAACAATTAAAATAGGTTCTCGTATAGGTAAAGCTATTGGCCTGATTGTATAGTGTATTCATTTCTTGTAGCTTTTTCCTCACGTGACTTTATAACAATGCTTTGCCTGAAATCCCAGGAAACCCACTTCCCCATGTAGTGTAATTAATACTTCCTATCGCTAATCCACTCTAATGAAATTACAATTATAGGTACAGTTTTTGTATAAACCTTCAGCTCTTAAGGTACGTTTACACTGGATACCTACTTATGTGATGACATAAATATTGTGTATGTAAGAAAAGTATTGAACAGTTTTAGACCTGACCCACTCTCATATGATATATATATATCTGCGATAAGTGTCCGAGACTTACTTTTTAGCAGGTTATTCTTAACCTGTTTATACTAAACTCTGGAACAAGTGTTAGGTGCAGAAATAAAGCTATGAGATAAATTGGTGTGCTGACTAAATGTCAGAAAATGATTTGCAAATTATACTAAATAATCTAAAATTGTAATGAAGATCATTAAATTGAATGTAAAATCTTGTTGGTACCTATTTATTTTTATTAGTTTATTCAAACATATATTATGAAGAGTTAAGTATGTAATTTAAATTATTGTATTAAGTTCTATAGAAAGGAACGGAATTTATGCCGTATACTTATTTTTAAAGATTGTGTAGGTAACAATTTTTTTTAGCATAAACTTAGATCATATTATGCTTTACCATTTATAATCTCAAGCAATTCAGAGTCCATTCACTCACCTCCGATGGGATGAGACCCAAATTTTTTGCTAATGGGAAATGTGGCTGACATTATAGTGAGCCTATGGGCTTTCTTGGGGTAATCCCATTTCCTCCACCAATTCAGTCTATATATCTCTCTTTGCAGATGAGATGTGAGAAAGCTGGCAACAAGAGGAGCTAGCTGCTGTAACTTAACTGCAGACCTGTTTTTCTTGCCCAACTTGAAAAAAGGATAAGGTGAGATGAGAAGTCTTTGAAACAGTGATGGTAGTGGAAACAGGAATTCCTTGAGAAATCTCACAAGGGCATAAGCAATGCAACATTTACAATGTTTGACACCCAACAACCAACAACATATTATAGTTCAGGTACACCTGCATTTCAACCCAGGCTTTCGCGAAAGGCTAACAATTTGACCACAATTTGCAATTAACAGTGATGTCAGATATATCTGTGCAGGTGATTAGACTGAACACAAATAAAGCCAAAAGGTAAGTCAACTCAAAAAATATAAACATTCAAACAAACAAAAAATTTAACTACTGTATCTAGATTGAAATTGTTTTGTCAACTATATAGAAAAACAGGTCTGCAGTTAAGTTACAGCAGCTAGCTCCTCTTGTTGTCAGCTTTCTCACATCTCATCTGCAAAGATGTTACTTTTACTTTTAATCTGGTCATGTATTATGTTGCTGTGTACTATCACTCCACTTAACTGTTACTGAAGAGAGAATGGGATGGAGCAAGGTGGCACAGCGGTGAGACACTTTACTCACATTCCAGATGACCTAAGTCCAACCATCCCTATTTTCGGTTTACCATGGTTTCACGTAACCACTGCAGGAAAATGATGGAATGTTCTTTACCATAGGCCATCGCCAATTTATTCTCCATTTTGTTTGAACGTGTTGAGTTTATTTGTTTCTAATGACCTCAGGTTTGACGAGTCAACCCTAAAGCTTGGGCCACACAGGGCACTATGTTCGCGATGTTCGCTACGCGAGAAAAATATAGCCAGCTGCATCTCAGGTGTTACTGGCTACACAAAGCCGTGTTTGTTATGTTGGCAATCCTGGTGACATCGCCAAGTGTTTGGTTCTCAACTATTTTTCAAAATGTCGCTGACTTCGTGCATGCGCAGATAGCCGAAATCATCTGTTTTCGTGCAGAATTAGGCTGTACTTCTGTGTTTGCTTTTTATGAAGTTTTGTTTCTCTCAGTATTGTGCTTTAGTCATGTCAACAGAAAAGTTCGTTGAAATATTAGGAAAATATCCATATGTATGGAATAATACATTGATGGAAGAATAAAGAAGGTAGGATATTCAGGACAAAGCCAGGGATTTGATTTCAATGGGATGATATTAACCCCTTAACATATATATTATGGCTAGATATATGTGTCTAAAAAACCATTTTTTAAAATTGGTTTTTTTGCAGTAATCTATTGTTTTTAATATGCAAATAAACGTACCACATGTAAAACATACGTTTTTACATTTTTTACAAAATTATGTAATTTTTAATGCACACTGTTTTACTAACCCGAGTATACTCGTCATTGCTGAAATATATGTAAATACATTATAAATATTTATGGAATATAATTAAATAGATAAATATTTAGATAAAAACATTTAACACAAATTGGAAGTTATTATAACAACATTAGTAATGTTCAGCATGGTTAGAATTATTTCTCAAAAGTAGTTATCTGAAAATCACATTTGTGCAGCAATATATTTTACCTATTCAATATGCAAATGGACATACCACACAAAATACATTAAAATTTCACATTTATCACACCATCATGTCATTTTGAATGGACACTGGTTTCCTAACCCGTGTATACTCGTCAGTGCTAATATTCACTAAGATTACTAAAAATATTTATAACATTAGCCAGATATAGTATAAGCTTACATAGAAACCAGTGAAATAACTTTTGCAACATACCATATTTCTTTTACAAAATTACATCTACTTTTATAAAATTGCCTGAATAACATGAAAAACAAAATATGTACATATGATATGTAAATGTTGTCAGTCCGAATAGATCTTCGTATAAAAATTTACCTCACAAGGTTTGTACAGTATACACTAATTGCAATAGCTGAACATTCACAAATACAAAAAAAAATCATTGTAATGTCAAGGATGTCATTCTTTACAAAAAACAAAGTTTTTATGTGAGACATTCAGTTTTTTTCACAGCACAATAAATAGAAGAATTTTTATTTGAATACAGTAGCTGAATAATGTCACGAGTCTGTATTGACATTTGTGAAGTTATTCTTGAATGCATTTCACTCTGACTGTAAGCCTAACTAATTTCTGCCTAAATGTCTGCTGTTGTATGATAAACTCTGAAGCACGGCACTACACACAGTGGCACACCACAGTCTTCACACATGTACCGTGTTTCACGCCGTATTTTTTTCCCCCGTGTATCTGTCACCCTGCTGCACATTGCACACTGGCGTGTAGGATTGCTTTTTTTGTCAGTTGGCGGGATCGTAGCTGGAAAGTGACGTTCAGTCATTCTCAGTGGATTCGTTGATTTTCCAGGCCTACCTCGTCCTGGCGACATTGTTGGCTTGTGAAACTGTTCAATCAAATTTTTGACAACAGCCTCTCTGTACTCCAAATGTGACTGCTTCCCTCCCAACTTTGAATATAACAAAAATGAATTCCATATTGCTAGGTCCACTAAATGGAAAAAAATCTTCTTATAGTATTTTTTCCCCCTCTTCCTGGGTACTGCATAGTCTGTTGTGCGCTGGTCAACAATGTCCACACCTCCCATTGTACTGTTGTAATCTAACACAACTTGTGGTTTTATGTGCTGTTGTCCATAGATTGTAACACTTTTCATTTCAGAATTGTGGATTGTAGACAACATTGTGACTGGTTTTTTGTCCATCCACTTCAATGCCAATAGTTTACCTCTTTGGAAAGCAATGACACTGCCTTTCGGCAATTTTTGTTTCCGCAATTCTGGTGGCATTTCTTTTCTTGTCGTTTTCACAGTCCCATAAGAATCGGTTCGATGTGATAGCAACATATCTGATAGCTGTGGTGAGGTATAAAAATTGTCAGTAATGACACAATAACCTTTCCCAAGAAGAGGTTTCACTAATGACATAACTACTTGTGACGACATTGGCAAGCCTTTGTATTCATCATCAAAATTGGTTCCTCGTCCGGTGTAAATTACGAAGGAATATACATATCCACTTGACGATTCACATAACATGAATGACTTTATTCCGAACCGCGCCCTTTTGAGAGGTAAGTACTGTTTCCAACCTAGACGCCCTTTATATAACATAAGGCTTTCATCTACTGTGACATCTTTTTCTGGAGTGTAAAGTTCAGAAAATTTATTTTGCAAATGAATATATATAGGCCATATTTTGTTCAGTTTAGGGTTTGGATGGGTGGCTGCATCATATGACTCATTATCCACAAAATGAAGAAACTGTTTCAGCTGAACAAATCTGCGAAATGGCATGGTTTTCCTAAAAAATGGTGTGTCAAATATTGGGTTCTTAGCCCAGTACATTTGATATGTAGGTTTTTTGACTATGCTTTGAGCCACAACTAGTGCAAGAAAAACATAGATTTCCTCTTTGTTTGTTGGTTTCCATTTTGTTTGAGGATGTGTTTGAATGTACTGTGATGCAAAACGGTTCGTTTCTGTAGCTATGAGTTCAGCCAAATCATTATCAAAAAATAAGAGAAAATAACGAAGAAAATTATCGTCAACATTTACATTTACATTGACGCCTGGTTTACCTGTAAATGGGTATCTTGGAGGAGAGATAGTTGGCAAACTACAGTTTATCTCACACCACATTCTGCCAGATATCTCTTCACTACCTGATTCTTCTGAGCTTGAAATGTCATTATAATTGTCGCTACTATCAGATCCCAATTTATCAAGATCACTCACGTCGCTTCCTTCACTGTCGGAATCACTCATTTTGAACAATTTCTATTATTCACATTACAGTAATGTTGACACCTCAGCTAAAATATATAAACATTGGCGGGAACATCATAAATTCATAATAGTACTATTAGAGACATCTAACGTACAATTTTTCAAACACAAACGGCGAACGCGTGTAAGTAGGGTACCGTGATGGATCGAATCTGCCCTGACATCTAGTGGGTAACATAAAACTACTGGAAGTCTGTTTCAAAGGCTGAAAATACCTACCACGACATCTAGCGAGAGCTCATGTAACTCATTCGAGAAAACACGAAATAATATAATCAGACGCACGTTTTTGTTAGTCGAACGAGTAAACTCGGGTTAATAATTATGTGCCAAATGTAAAAAAAACGAATATACTCGGGTTAATATGTTAAGGGGTTAAACTGAGTTGTATTTATTCTGAAATGATCCTTTTTTTTCATCCTCACTTGTAACTGCTTCATCAAATGAAGAAATTTTTCAAATTCTTTTCTTTTTACGTTTACATACTGTGAGAGCCAGCAGAATATTATTATCTTAGGAATCATCATTTGAATCCCACAGCATGCGTCTCCCCAACATCGAGAACTAGGCTGATATGTCTGGCCACCTATGCGCAGCGAACATCGCGTATATAGTGTGTTTTTTGTGTCTCCTCCGCTTAAGTAATGTATTTTAATGTGCCATGTAATTTAATACCATCTCAGTTTATATCAAACTTTTTTTTTGTAATTAAAGTGGTGGTAGCTAATCTCTGATGTATTTGTGCAACACTTGATGTGGTTCATGCCTAAAATAAGATTATTTGGTTTCAGTGTGATGGTGACAAGAAATTTATGGTTCATGTGGCACAGGCAGCTGATCCTACCGCTGCTGCACTGCCGCCCACAGACACCATAGAGCAGATAGACATCAACACCGTCGCTGAGCATGCAAAACAAGTAAGCTCATTCACTTGCCCATTTCTTTCTCGGTAATAAATGATCTTTGGCTTAGCTTCTCGAGGAACTTTGTTCATTTAATTGGATAGTTGTTATTATAATGTAGAAGCCTGTGGATGAGTGGTCAGATACCTCGTCTTCAATGCGGCCTTGGTTTGATTCACACTGGTGTCAAAACTCGAATTTTTGCAAGTGGGAAACATGACAGACGTTTCCATGTACAGGGATGCTTTCTTGGGGTGCTCCCTCCTCCCCACCCATTCTTTCCATCAGTGCTACATTCTTATCTCATCACCTCTCATCATCTTTAATGGCCTCAGTATCATCGAGACATGGATTCATTTTTTAAAGTCCACACATTTTTATCTTCGTGTGTTGTGTAATTTTCCACCAAAGATTAAAATAAACATTTAAATGGGCCTATGGACTATCTACCCACCAACCACATTTAAACTAAAGTTTTTATTAACATTGAAACTTACAAAGTATAGACAGTGTTCCTAGTAGGTTATAATCCATGCTTGAAGAAAGGAAAATGTTAAGCAGAAGGGACACAAACACAGTTACTGTCTATTCTAATATAGACAACGGAGAAGCAAGGTCCGGTGTAAGTAATAACTTTAATTATGTGGAAATTCAGTACATTTAATTGTATTGTGTGCTAAAGGGGCACAAAAACATAGCAGAAAAAAATACATGTTCTTAAATATGAATGAGCATATTTGAAAACAAAAAAGTAAGATTTACAAAGGCAGTCAACATTTGCATACAACATGGTAATGGCTTATGCAAAAGTTGATGCAAAAATAAAATGCCAAATTATGTAAATAACATAATTTTGAATGAGAACATTCACAGGATACATAATCGCACCTATGCAATCTAGGGGATTAATTTTAATTGTCACTCACCTTGTGTGACACAACACTTCAGTTACACATTTTCAAAAATAATGCTGGTCAGGTACTGAATGTTAAAACAGGAAGAACATAGAATAAAAACTGCATGGTATTGCCACCAGTCAACCTGCACATTGATAGCTCACTGGAAGGGAAGGTGAGCTGCTAAGAGAACCCAGAGAAATTAGAACGGGGGAGAGATGCTAGGCACAATGAAATGGTTGCACATGCCCTGGTGTCTTGAAGAATCAGCATGCCGGTTCAATTTAAGTGCAGTGGCAATGATTCTTTTCAAAGATTGATTTCAGATGTGTTCAGTTTAGTGCAAATATTCTATTCCTGATTGGCAACATTCTGCCATACAGCAAAAACACTGTCGCCAACCTAGTCACTTGTATTCATGCTGTTATAACATTAAGCTATGAATATGTAAAATATTAACAATTTTGATATTTCAAAAAAATTCATTCAAATACAAATTTAAAAAATGAAGTTTATATTAGTGGCAATTTAGTTATAACAAAGATTAATGTGCTGTCAACTTGACAGGATGTCTATCAGGCAGCGATAATTAAGACCCATGAACTGAATGTTATAAGTATTGATGAAACGGATAGCTGTTTGGCCAAATACCAGTTACTGAATATCCGGCCAATCTTCAAGCCAGATAGCCGGATATTCGGCTGAACATTGCTGATTGGCTCATTGTAACAAGCGAGCTCGCGTAGGTAGCGCACAAACGATGGGCGGACTCGAGTGATTTAAGGTATTTTGACGTGAATACACCTTTAAAATTGCTTCCATAGTTGGAGGCAATTCAAAAAACAAATGATAACAGAAACAGGGGGTACAGTTTGGTGTTGCAGCTACATATCTAATCATCTCTATCTAAAATTTAATTACACCATTGGATAGCTAAAGGATCAAAGAATTCGTTATGCTAATTGAGGACTGTGACGCATCACGCGTGGTTTAGGGGGAAGCGCCGCCATCGAGCTTTATGTTTAGTATAACTTTTGACTCGGAGAAGCTACGACGTTCGTTTGAGTTTCAATTGTCAGCTCTAGTCAGAATCTGTCGATTGCATATATAAAACATTTGTGTAAAATAGTTACAGTGAATATATATGGTGTTAAAATAAAAAATATATATAATCAAAACTATATAATGTCGGCTTATACGCGTTAAAAAGCCAAATCCAAATACAGAGATAGTATACGGTTAGAAAGGGCTTCCCAAAAGCATTCGAATGATACCAGTAAAACACCATATGACAGAGTGAAGCAGTGCCGGGAACGTAAAAGAATGAATGCGGCTGAGCGGATCAACGACGGTGCCAGTACATCTGCAGCTGGAGCGGTTGAAATTATGCAAGTGGATGATGAAATTGCTTCTATATTGATGCCGGACTGTATAGGCATTGATTGTGTACGATCGTCGATTATGAAGACACATTGGGCAGCAGCTAGTGCACGTTTCACTACGACGTTTGTCAACAATCCATTCGAACGGAAGTATGATGTGTCTGATCGTCTATGGCAGTGATGGCCAACTTCGTTGACTTCCGGGGCCACATAGCCCTTCAAAGTACACTCAAGGGCCAAACCACGCACTGACATAATTTTTACATTTTTTCGGAATTCTAAAAAAACATATGTTTTGTATGTTCTGTTTACTTTTACTTATGAACTCTATTACAATTGACTAAATAGAGAAAAATGATTCTAAGAATTTCTTAAGAAACAGACACCTTTTATAAATACACTTATCATATTTTCTCTAGTACTTAGTGAGAGAACTGTGGCTTTTGGACTCTGTTCACCAACGACTTAAAATCCACATCTATTTTTTGATGTTGCCACACGAAGCAAATGCGATAACACGTCATCGGAAAGTCTATTCCTACTCTTTGATTTTATGTGCTTCAATGCTGATAAAGCTGCTTCCCAAATGTACGTACTTGAGAAAATTGAACACAGTTTCAGGGCCCAATTCCTTATCAAAGGATAACGTTCATGCAAAATTAGTTTCCAAAACTCTACTCCAGTTGCTGTGAACATTTTAACAGAGAGATCACACTGGAGTTCACAGAGTTCTAGCTGCAATTCTCTTGGCTGACACTGAATGTTACACTTCAAAGCATTGTTGAATAGTTCCATGCTAGGACGGAATGTTTCAAAATCTTGAAATCTCCTGTCAAATTCTGAAGCCAGTTGGTTAATATTTTCCACAAACTGCACGAAAGTAACCATTTCTTCACCTGAGAGCTTACAGTTTGGAAAGTGGAATAGGTCATTTTGTTCCAGTGCAGACTTAAATACTTGAAGTTTATTTCAAAATCCATCAACGAAACCCATCATCTCGAAAACAGTCTGATTTTTTCCCTGCAACTGCAAATTCAAAATATTCAGATGTTGGGTGATATCTGTGAGAAAAGCTAAATTTTTCAAGAAATCAACATTCTTCAGTGCTTCCTGGAGATCTGTTAAGTGTGGAACATTGTCACTAAAAAAGGAAAGTATTTCATTCCTCAGTTCAAAAAATCTGACTAGGCACTTTCCTCGACTAAGCCATATAACTTCCGTGTGTAATAACAAATCACCATAAGCACAACCCAATTCTTCTAAAAATGACAGAAATTTTAATATTGGTGATCTTGGCAACAGTAGCTATTGTGCCTGACACACTTACTGATTTGGCACACAATGCCTCCTGATGTATAATGCAGTGCAGAGTGGGCAAGGTAGCTTGTTTTAGTTTTAAAAGTCCAACAAAGCCACATGATGTTCCAACCATTGCTTTAGCACCGTCTGTGACAACTAAAGATAGTTTCTCATAACCTCCATGTTCTTCAACTGCATTGTTAACTTCCTTAAAAATATCTACATCTTTGGTTGTGTTATGCAAAGAACATACTTTTAATAGTACTTCAGTAATACTGAAATATTTTTGGATGGCTCTCACAAAAATTAACAACTGACTAGTTTCGGTAACATCTGTGCTTTCAGTGAGAGCTAACGAAAAATACGAACAGTCAGAAATAGAACCTTTCAGGTTTGTCAGTATTTGATTGTTAATATCTTCAACTCTCCTAGTAACAGTTTGTTTGGACAGAGATACAGAATTAAACTCTTTTGCCACCTTACCTTCATTAAAATTCTGCCATTCTTACTACACAGTTTTTGATGAATTCCCCATCACTAAGTGTTTTTTTTTGCTTTCGCTAGCTCGTAGCTAACAACGTACGAGGCTGAAAGACATGCTTCTTGGTTTCTTGGTTTCTTACACACTTTTGCTGAGAAATTTGTTTTGTCAGTTGTTCAACAAAATGTTTTCTTTACTCGCCTGAACAATTTTCATATTTGTGTTGATGATTTGATAAAAAGTGCCGTTTGAGATTGTATTCTTTTAATACAGCTAGCACTTGAAGGCAAACTAAACACTGAGGTTGCATGTCCTTATTAAGTATAAACAAATATTTGTGTTCCCATTCTTTTTTGAAAACACGATTTTCACTGTCTACTTTCCTGAATTTGGAAAACATTTCAAACTAACTACAACATCAAATAACTTGCAAAACGTAAACAAGTACATAATCTGTGTGCCGCGAGTTACAGTGCTATTCTGATACCATATGAGTCATGGTGCTGCGCTCTCTCGACATTCGAAATAAATACGTAAGGTCGCTGGCTCAGCCGGTAAACCGCTACGCTTCTTTGTCACGCAATATGTCAACCTCTCATATCTACTCGGCATCTGTGTTCGATAATAATATTAATTTGGTTGGAACTATGACATTTTTATAGTTTGTAATGAAATGTAAGCCAATGCAAAGCAGAATGAGTGTAGCGACAACTGTGTATTTGCCAGTATTTTAAATTAAGATTTTCCAGCTATTGTACAGCTGTTGCATAAGTGTTTTCGTCTTGACGGATAGTTTTTGCGGGCCACTTAAAACGTTACCACGGGCCGGATCTGGCCCGCAGGCCGCCAGTTGGCCATCACTGGTCTATGGTTTCTGCACTCATTGAAGCCAACAAAAGAATTATTTGGCAATTAGCGATACTTGGAGGGAAGATTCCATGCCAGTGCATGTGCCTGGCTTTGATCTTAGATCATATTGTAATACCGCTAAGCGTAGACAAATTGCAACTACATCATTGGTGGTGGTATCATCATCAAGTTGCATAGCGGGTGGAGTCGCCATATATAGTAACATCAATAGCTTCACTGATTGTAACAGAGTTAACATTGACATTTCGAAAATTAATTTGCAAATGAAAGACGCAAAGGCTGGTGATGTCTGTCTAGTAAACGTAACAGTCAATGGCATCTTCAAATTCTTACTCGGGTGTGTGTACATCCATCCGGGCAGAGCGTTAGCAGAAATTAAACTCTTTATGTTACGATCGTTATTAAAATATTCCTAAAACATCCCTAAAATTATACCCGATTACCATCCTGATCTCACTACACTAATTATGATAGTCGGAGACTTTAATGTTAATGTCTCACAAGACCGCTATTTACCCGGTTTCATGCTCAGCGAGTTCAATTTGTCTTGCATTGAAACTTCTCCAACAACGTTAAGTAATACCTGTATTGATTTAATACGTATTTACCAGAAATCTCTATGTATCCTGTATGTCATTTGCATCGTTCTATTTGTATCACGAACCTATAATTAATAAAGTTATAACACGGTAACTATTTGTTTACTTTATTTCTTTCCTGAACCCGACGAACGAAAATAGTTGCTATCATAAACGAAACACGGAAACCCAAAGAACTTCTTAGTGTTCAAACATGATTAACATACATAAAATACTGTATTTTATATTTTGTATAGAAAATATTACCTGTTACTTAAACACATTCACGTACAACACACGGCCGTGTCCATGACACAGACACATCCCAATTTTTTTTTGTTCGCGAGCGAAGTTAGGTAGTGTTTCATTGATTTGTTGAATTGATTGCAAATACAATCATTTTAGGTTATTGAAAAATGTGCTATTTTAGTTGGAGGTTATTATAAAAGTATTTTTTAATATGATTCTATCTAAACAGATATATAGAGAAAAAATGGCATCGTAAAGAAAAGATCGTCTTTATGGGAATATTTTGATATAAACAGTGACTATCAAAAGTTTGCTGTTTGTTTGTTATGCAGTGTTAACATTTCTCATGGCGGTGAAGAAAAAAAAGCAGGTATGTACTATTGAGGTTTTTAAGGAATGGACTGGGTTATCGCTTTGTATCGCGCATTACTGATACACATTGTAAACATTTTGTAGTTGCACAGACACTTTATTCGTTCAGTAACCAACGTTTCGTCACCTTACGCCATTCATGATTATTCTACCATTGAGTAAGAAAAAAACTAAAACGAAAAACAAAATAACAAAACAATTGCACAGTGACCAACTTGAACAGTGTTGCCACAGGGCATAACATAAAGGTCAAACAATCGATATATATAATAATAGTAATAATAATATAGAGTGCAAGAGTTCAATGTCTCAATACTCTCCCTCATTGAAGAGTGCACTTTAGTCATCATCACTTTAGTCCAATTCCATTCATGTGGTTTGATAGCTTCGGTCTGTGAAGTGGTTTTGTTAGCATGTCCGCTAATTGGCTGTCTGTCGATATACAGTGAAACCTCATTAATACAAACCTGAAGGGGAGTAAAATATTTCAGTTTGTAATAACGAGGTTCATATTAATGAGGTTCTTGAGCCAATAGGTAGAATAAGAACTCGATAAGAAATATTGAATTCCTACATGTCAGAGCACTAAAAATGTGGAATATTATTATTGTAATAGAAGCCAGATATTGACATGCACACTAACAAAATACACTTAGAAGCAATTTTAATAGTTTTAATAAAATATACTATAACAGACTGATAATTAGTATACATATACGTATGTATGTATTCTTATTTAATTTGCTTCCAAAGTTTTGACAAAAATGATTAACATTTACCGTACAGTTAATTGCTGTTGAGTGTATAGCAATTCTTATGCAAAGTATGCAAGATATATTTACATAGGTTTAAAAAAATCATTAATTTTTTTCTGGACACACTTATCTCTGTAAATATCATTTACAGCAGAACATATCTTCTCAAATCCTGCAATCAAGTCAATTGGCACATCACTTGCAGCAAGTACATTTTCCAGTGTACGCAAAGCACTGATTGTGTCACTTTTGCTTGGAAGTTTATGCACTACCTCACCATTGTCGTCATCACCATCATTATCCTGACTTGTACCACCCTCACAAAGTGACTGTACAGCGTCAGCCGTTGGTGTTTCCTGTAATCCTCGTGAACCAACAAGATCTTCTGCAGTTAATCTTGCACTGGTGTACACACTGTCATCAATATGAACAAACTCATTGAAGTCATTATCAACTTGCACATGTTCTTTTAACTCTTGCCAATCCTCTAAAGGTTGATCACAGTCAGGTTCTTCAACAGTTTGCTGGCCAAAACCACTTTTTGCAAAGCAATGCACAATTGTCTTTTGGCTGATGCTGTCCCACGACATGGCTATACTGCGGATAGCATCCAAAACTGACCATCTAGGAAGCTCAGTCTTTCCTTTTTCACACTGCCTGATAAGGTATTTCACCAAGCGCTGTCTGTAGTTTCTTTTCAAGCACTGTATTATACCTTGGTCGAGTGGTTGTGTCACACTTGTTGTATTTGGTAGCAAGAAGAGTAAGGTAATGTTTTCCAACTTCATACCATGAGCAGTATGTGCAGCACAGTTGTCCAACAATAACAAAATTTTGCGATTTAGAGTCGCCATTTTCCTGTCCAATTTTAACAACCACAACTGGAAAATTTTTGTGGTGACCCAAGCCTTACTGTTTGCCTCGTAATCTACTGGCAGGTTTTTTGCTGCAACATCTTTGAAACATCTTGGCTTGGCAGACTTGCCAATAACCAAGGGTCGAAGTTTAGTACTGCCATCTTGATTACAACATAGTAGAACTGTAAGACGAACTTTACTGTGTTTACCGCCATGGCAGTTTTCACCTTTTACGGTTAGAGTTTTATTGGGCAACAGATTGTAAAAAAGCCCTGTTTCATCCATATTAAACACATCTTGTGGTGCAAATTTACTTACGATGGACTGTACTGACTGAAGCCAGTCACTCGTTGCTGTTTGGTCGACAGCTGCAGATTCGCCACAAATGGATTTTGTGGCCAAATTATGCCTATCTTTGAAGCGTTGAAGCCATCCGTTGCTGCAATGGAAATCGTCAATTCTGAGTTGCAGTGCCAGCTGATCAGCCTTTTCTTGGATAATAGGCCCGGAAATTGGAACTCTGGCGGCGCGCATTTGATGAAACCACTCCAGCAGTTTGGCCTCTAATTCGGAATGTTTACCGACGCGCATCCTTTTCTTAGTTTGATTACTACCTTTCCTGACCGCTTCTTCTATTTTATCTGCTTGCTTTAGAATTGTACTTAAGGTTGATTTTGATATACCAAACTCTTCAGAAAGTTCTGTTTTCGTTTTTTCACCCTGACGAACTGAATTTATTATCTTAATTTTCGTCTTCAATGCAATTTCCTTGCGTTTACGTTTTGCCTCCATTTTTATGTGTGTACGTACAAATTCTAAAGTTTAATAAAATTCTCACGAGATAATTCACTTAAACTTTCATTACAACGTACACAAATATTAAACACGTTAGGCGTAACATATATTTTGTTTTTATTGGTCCGGCACAGATTCATGTATACAAAGGAAGTACAAAATCGAACGTAAATACCATCCCACGTAAAGTTCGATATATCGAATATTGTACAAACGCGAGTGATTTCTGAACATATCGAACACACGAACGAGTGATTTTGAAAACATAGAGTTAAAAACACACTTCGGACACTCAGGCGGGGCCGTATCTTTGTGGTAATCTTTGGTTCGTATTAAACGGTAAACATGACTGTTTGTTTATACGGACGGGAATTGTTATTGTTCGCTATACATAATAACGAGAATTTCGTATTAACCAAACAAATCTTCATTGTGTTTAATGGGCATATTTCACGGGGAAATAGTAATAGGTAATATTAACGAGTCATTCGTAATAAGCGGGATAATATTAACGAGGTTTCACTGTAGGTTGAATGTCTATTAGTCCTTCCTGTACGACTTCTCTGACAAAAAAGTGCCGGATCCGTATGTGTTTTGTTCGTCGGTGCATTTCCGGGTTCTTGGCTGGTTTGATAGCAGATTCATTATCGACGTAGAGGTTGGGAGTCTCACGAAGGCTGCCGAGCTCTGTTAGAAGTCCTCTCAGCCAGACCAATTCCCTTGCGGCCTCACTAGCGGCCACGAGCTCTGCCTCAGTAGTGGATATTGCAACGCTGGTCTGTCTCTGACTGCACCATGAAATTGCTCCTCCAGCATACTTGGATATTATCCCTGATATGGACCGTCCGGTGCTGGGGTCTCCACCAAGATCCGCATCACTGTAGCATTCGAGGAAACTTGGGTCCTTTCCTGATTGGTATACGATTCCAAGCTCCTCAGTTCCTTTCAGGTATCGGAATATTCTTTTGACGCGAACTATGTCTTCAGCAGTTGGTTTTTCCAGTGCATGCGAGGCAACGCCTACAGCGAACGCGATGTCCGGTCTTGTTGCTACCATTAAGTACATCAGTGCGCCTACTGCTTGACGATATGGGTAGTTTTCGATTTCTCTCCCTGATTCAGAATTCCCTTGTGGATTACTTACAATGGGTGTCGACACGCTCCTACAGTTTTCCATGCCGAATCTCTTCAAAATCTTCCTAGTGTAGTTCCTTTGGTCTACTTTGATTGTACCATCATCTTGATGGGTTACTTCCAGTCCGAGGAAGTAGGACAGCTTCTTATGGCTGACTTTGAACTCAGATTTCAGCGCTTCCAAAAAATTGTCTAACTCCCTTTTGCTGGTTGAGGCAATGAGCCCATCGTCAACTTACAGTGCTAGGATGAGTTGATCTTCACCTATTTTTCTTGCAAATAGACAGGGGTCAGCGCTACAAGGAGTGAAATCTAGGGCTTTCAGAAAATCAACGAATCTCTTGTGCCAACATCGTGCTGCTTGTTTCAGTCCTTACAAGCTCTTTTTGAGTCTGCAGACTTGATTTGTGCCGTCATTGTATCCTTTGGGTTGCTGAATGTAAATTTCTTCGCTATCATAGAGCTCACCATAGAGAAAGGCAGTGGATACATCAAATTGGGCGAGTGACATCTTCTTGCTTGCTGCGACGCTTAGGATGGTTCTTATAGTACTCATCTTCGTGACAGGACTAAATGTTTCATTGTAATCTATCCCTTTCTCTTGTGAGAATCCTTTGACGACTAATCTGGCCTTGTATTTTTCGATGTTTCCGTCTGGATTTTCCTTGATCTTGTATGTCCACTTGCAAGCCAGTGCCTTCTTGTCTTTGGGTAAGCTCTGAAGCGTCCATGTTTCGTTTTCTGTCAATGCCTTCATTTCTGTATTCATAGCTTGTCGCCAGCTCTCAGAGTTTTTCGAATTTATTGCTTCTTGGTAAGTACCTGGGGTGTCGGGATTCTATGTCTTAATGAATGAAACGTATTCGCTCGGGGGGTCTTATTTTGTCCCTGTCTCTCAGTGCCATCTTCTGGTTTTTGACATTCTCTGGGTCGCTGAATCCTAGGAAATCTTCCAGATCACTTTATTCCCCTTGAGATTTTTCGGGAGTATTTTGGCTATCGAACTGTTCTTCGTCCTCTGATTCAATTTCCTTTTCTTGACCCTCTTGTGACTGAGATTTGTCACACTTGTTGGGAAGGGAAATTGCCATTTTTGTTATCAATGGTTTTTCGTTGAAGATTACGTCTCTGGATCTTATAATCCGTCTTCCGTTGTTCCATATTCTGTATCCGCAGAAGTCGTATCCGACTAGGATACCTTTGATGGCTTTTTTGTCCAGTTTACCCCTTCTTTGTTTTGGTATGTGAGCGTAGCATTCGCTTCCTATTATCTTAAGGTGCTTGAGGCTTTCTTTCTTCCCAAACCAAAGTTCAAATGGAGTCTTGTCTTCTATGGTGGTTGGACCAGTTCTATTTAGAATGTAGACAGCTGTATTGGTCAATTCAGCCCACAATGCTTGAGGTAGGTTGTCATGAGCGTGTAACATAGCTCGAGCAGCTTCCACGACCACTCGGTTGTTTCTTTCTATGTATCCGTTCATCTCGCTGCAGTAGGGCATCGTGAGAATCTGTTGGATACCTTGGTCGTCTAATAATCTCTTAATTTTGGAGTTGTCAAATTCTCCGCCGTTATCACTGAGAAATGACTGTGCCTTGTGACCAGCACGTTCACATTCTTTCAGCACTAGGAGGAATTTTTCATAGACCTCAGATTTTTCCTTTATGAAATATATGAATCAAAATCTCGTGAAATCGTCTTTGAATAATACGTAATAACGGGAACCCGAACATGATGGTTCGAATGGGCCGCATACATCGGCGTGGATGATTTCACCGGGTGCTGTGGCTCTTTTCCTTCTGCCAAACTTGAGTCTGTGTGCTTTGCCATAAACACAGCCTTCGCAAACTTCAGAATCTATCTTGACTATTATGCCTAGTTCTCGTTCGATGAATGCCTTGACATGCTTCTTATTTTGATGTGCTAAGCGTTCATGATAGAGCTGCAAAAGACCTTGATCGCTGGATACAGAGCTTACATGATTAGCACTGGATAGATGCAGTTGATACAGTCCACCATTCCGCATTCGGGAGCCGGTCAAGATGTTCTTATTATTGACTTGGAAACAGCATTTCTCGGCTGTGGAAACGAACTTGCTGCCAGGGTTTTTGTCCTGAGCAGACAAAACAGAAAATAGGTTTTTGCTAATTTCTGGCACATACCAAACATTAGAAAATGTTAATTTTTTCTGTGTACCGTCAATGTAGGTGTGGACAACAATATCGCCTGTACCGATGGCTGGTACACTAATGCCATTTGCTGTTGTCACCTTATGGGGAGAACTGAATACTTTAACAGACATAAAAAGAGACTTGTTGTTGCAAACATGGTTTGTGGCACCATTATCTACAAACCAATTTTCATTATAACAGTTGGCGGAAAATACTTCATTGTTGGTAGCATATAACACCATGTTGCTGTCAGAAAGGTCTTGAGATTTACTTTTAGGTGGCCTACCATCCCTTTTCCATTTTATGCAATTCTTAATAACGTGACCTTCTTTATGGCAGTAGTAACAGGTTACTTTGGACTTGAGATTATGTTTGAATGCAACAAGTGCCTCTTGTGAGTCTAAACATTTGGCCTGAGAGCCTTTGATTGCTAATTCTCTTTCGTGGGTACAGATCTGACTGGTTAAATTCTCAACCGTCCTTTCACTTTTAGGCATTAGAAGCCAGCTGGATTTGACTGAGAAATACTCAGGGGGCTGAGTCTCCAGAACCTTACAAATGAGTAACATATCGGGCAGAGTTTTAATTTCCATGCTTTCAGACAACTGTATGTTGAGGTTATTCCAAATATTTTTAATCTTTGACAGGTGACTAGCCATGTCGTCATTGGAATCTGACTTGTACGTAAAAAATTGCATACATAGACAGAAAGCTTTATCTTCAGTGACACCTTCATATAATCTATGTAACTCTTGCCAGACTTCCTTTGAAGTGTTGTACCTCATTACTTGTGTTAAAGTTTCTTCTGTCATGTTACTTGTCAGAATCAATAAAGCTTTCGTGTCTGCATTTTTGTAGTAGTCTAATTTGGTATCATGAGCCGTTACCTGTTGAGCAGAAGCCGTTGGATTGGGTGGGACAGGCTTGGTCAACTTGCCGATGACAACGTCCTCACCCCCGGGAATACTTCTGAGTAGGATAAGTACCTTGTACTTCCATGTAGCCCAGTTGTTCTTTCCTTCGAGATTGCCAATGTTTACCTTCAGATCCTTTTCGAAAAACTTCGACCGACTAATGGATCAAGAACTTGAAACGGGTTAACACACGTGCAACGAAAAAATAAAGTCGATAAAAACAGTCCTGCGATCCTGGGCCCATAACCTATTGAGGTTTTTAAGGAATGGACTGGGTTATCGCTTTGTATCGCGCATTACTGATACACATTGTAAACATTTTGTAGTTGCACAGACACTTTATTCGTTCAGTAACCAACATTTCGTCACCTTACGCCATTGATGATTATTCTACCAGTGAGTAAGAAAAAAACGAAAACGAAAAACAAAATAACAAAACAATTGCACAGTGACCAACTTGAACAGTGTTGCCACAGGGAATAACATAAAGGTCAAACAATTGATATATATAATAATAGTAATAATAATATAGAGTGCAAGAGTTCAATGTCTCAAAATGTACTAAACAAAATGAGCTATTTTTTTTTGTTGTTTTTAATTACTTCTTGGCTGGTACCTACATAATATGAAAAAAAAAATATATCATTCAAGAATATTTTCTTAATGTTATTTTATTTGCTTTTATATAAAAATAATTTTTGATTAAACTTCTGACTCGCCCAGACAATACGAAATCAACAAATTAATTTACACTGAGTTTTCGATTTTTAATTACTTTTCGTAAAGCACGTATGTAGAAGAGTTTTGTTGATGGTATCTATCCTATTTTTTCTAGGTACTTCTGCCATGAAAAATCATATAAAAACAAAACATCCAAATGAATTCCGTGCACTGAATAAAGATCTTCTGTATCAGCAAAAAAGCAATTGACTATGACAAAATCTTTCAGAAGGAAATTGCTTTGGAACATAAATGACGCAAAAGCCAAAAAGTATCATTATTTAATAGCAGAAATAATTGCTCTAGACTGCAAGCCATTATCCATAGTAGAAAGTACTAGATTCACCAGACTCCTAGAACAAGCTTGACCCCACTATACATTGCCAAGCACCCTGCAGCAGCGTATACAACGAAAGACTTTTTTCTGAAGTTGGCTGTGTCTATGAAGACAAGCGAAACCAATTGTTGCCTCTTAATGCAGAGAAATTGGTATTCATTCACTGTAATTTACCCTTAGTGCAGTACCAATACTATTTTTTTTATTGTAAAATTAAATACTGTGATTCTATTTGTTATGTGGATTAAATAAAGTATCTAAATTTTATATATATTTTGTTTTAATCCGGTATCCGGCCGAATACTTGCTTATTATCTGGTATTCGGCCAGATAGTAAATATAGGCCGGATACTGGATAGTTACTGGATATCCATTTATTCACTAGTTATAAGTATGCACACAATAACTTTTTTTTTTCTTCTAGGCAATTCGTGTTCTCCCGGGGGGTATGTCAGTGTTGGGCATTTTTGTGGTCGGCCCTAACCTGGCCAGTCCTGAAGGAAAAGCCCATTTGTGTCAAAGTTTGAAGGTGCTGGCAGATATGTGCTCCTCTGACTTCTACCAGATGGGGATACCTTCAAACAGGAAATTCGTTGTACTTTCTGCAAATAGTTCTGAAAAAACGTAAGTAATATGTTGATTTGATTTTTCAAGTAACAAATTGTCAACATAATAAAAACATTTTATGATTTTTTTTTTCTCTACTGTTATTTAAAACTAACATTTTATGTATGAGACTTGTTACTTAGAATTCTCGCTGTCTTGGATTCTCCATCGTAGTTTCCAATCCAAGCTAGGTATACTGGGTGAAGTAAAACATTATGTATAACATCAACAGTGGTCATGATGCAAAAATTCAAATATGTGCTATGGATCTACTGTCTAAAAAAAACAATTTTTCATGTTAATGCAAACAAATTGATATGTGAGAGTTATAGTGTATTATTATGTTTACTTGTCTATAATTTACAACAAGAATTTGAATGTGGACTAAGGTCTACAAATTGAACTTACCATGTGTGACATGTCCTAGGCAGAGAGTTTACTTCAAAACCACAAACTTTAATGTCATAAATATTTATAGAAATTTACTTTTCTCGAGACTTAGCAGATAAAGAACAGAGGTGAGGTTGTGGCTGATACTAGGCAATGTGTGCAAGGCCTGTGCACATATATATTTTACCAATAGCTTGAGCCAGCTTTTAGCATTTAACAGATTGCTGTGTGTCTGTTCAACTGCTGTGTTAAAGTGATCAAGTCACTTGCTTTGGTTAAGATAGTAACCTATTTTAAACTTTGATCACGCTTTTTCGTTGAGTGTGTTATGTTGTATTTTACCGCTGTCCATTTTATATAATTTAAACAAAATCTGGCTTTTTGGAAGTATTCCAATACAAACCTATATGTATTCTTAATAATTGAAGTATGTCATCTGCTTGTATGCTGATATGGCCACTGTGGCATTTATTAGTGGGGATTTACATTTATTACTATATGAAGTCATTAGGAGTTTTTTATATTTTATTTTTGGTAAAGCTGTTTAGGCCCATAGGCACCCATTTTCAGTATAGTGTCTAAATTGTACTACTTTGCATAAAGGAAATTTTGTAGTAGGCTATTTTGTTTTACTTAAATCTTGTGTCAGTTCAGTAATTTCAAGTTTAGGTGAATTTTTTTGACTATTGTTATGTTTCTAAAATATAGTGTAGATGGTTGTGTTGTATGTAATGTAAGGAAAGCCAGCAGCACACCATGCCATGGCACTGCCCCAACTAACAGTTTCAATACTGTGATTGTTGTGTGTGTGAGAGACAGATGTGATAACTGAGAAATGTGGGAATGTCTTTGCTCCGGACAATCCTGAAGTTATTCTGTATAGATAATGTATAGCTAATCAGAAGGCATTTTCATTGGGGAAGTTGCAAATCATGAACTTTCAAGGACTAATGGCCAATCAGTGCCAGAAACCGGGGAATTTCCCACTAGTGTGTTTGTTAAAGGATTTTTTTTTTCTGTATTTTGTGTGTTTTTGTGTTCAGTTCATCAATCGCTGCAGTACCAGTCAAATCACGTTTTGGTTTTTGGCTCAAAAGCCAATTTTTTTATGTTTGTCAAGAGATGCATGCCATTTCCTGACAGTGCAGTTTAACCTTCATTTAACTAGAAGTTACCACAGGCGGCTGCGAAAGGGTCCAGGCCAAACTTTAGTGATCTTCAGTTTTTGCTTCGAGTGAACAGTGGCTTCCTCTGCTTTGTACCTTGATTTGCAATCGAATGCGGATATTGCTATCTTCTTTTTAAAGTTTAGTTATATGGAACATTAATAATCTGGTGTGGCGTGATGATTTCTCGTGGTGAATTTGTTTTCTTGGTATGAAACTGTCATGTAATGACATTATTGTGCATGTGATTAAAGGAAGAATATATCACTACAAACTGTTTAAAATGTTTTATTCACTTTTCAACATGCCATCCATCATAAATACTGAACTTTGCAAATCACTTATGAAGTTCCCAATGTTATAATTTTTTACAATTATTTATTAACTGTAACGTAAGACAAAAAATAGCTGGAGGGTCTGAACTGTTATAAGCAGATTAATCCTTAGTATTTTTAATTTAAAAACTTTTTTTTCCTTGTAATTTGGCAACATATTAGGTTACCAAGGAACCCAATAAATTAGAATACTGTGTACTAAAGTGAATAATGTACTAGTGACATAGTGACAAGTAAGGTGCAGAGAATCACTTGCTGTAATGTGGTAGTAGGAGAAGAATGCTCATCTTTGTAGAGCAAAAATATGGAATTATTTTCCATGCCACAAGATGATTACATTTTTATTAGGATGCTTTAGTTTACAACATTTTAAGTGTAATGAAAACAGATGACTAGAATTGAAAATAATTGCTGAATAATATTTTGCAACAACGATGATCATTACTCTTTATAATTCTCGTGTGGCCAACGCAAAGCAACTGATTCAAAAACATTAAAAATACACAAGTATGTCATGGAAGCAGGTAGGAAGGAAGCATGCTTAAGAACGTAACACATTACATTATTACGAATTATAATATTGCGTATGTCGCCAACGTTGCAACTAACTTTGACAATTTACAGCTCAATCAAATGAATTAGGAAGCGCAGAAAAACTGAGAGTCGACAATCAAAAATTATAATACTAAGCACGGGAAAGAATTCAGACACCTAACACATTGTTACAAATTACAATAAATAAAGTATTACAAAAAAAAGGCAATATTACGTTACTCAACGAGAGAATATATGGTATTAATGTGCATCACTAGGGGTATTCAAAGCTTCAAATTTATTACACAAAATGAAGTGATCATGAAAAACTTTTCTCAAAGAGGCAACATCTAGTGAAAACTGGGTGTACAAAGGAGGACTCAGTCCAACGGAGCTGAACCCCGTATCATTACAACAAAATAGAAAACTTACTTACTGGGAAGTGAACTGAGACTCGTCATGGCACATAAGAACAAGGCTGTAGACTAAATTTGGCAGGTGGTGGGCCGAGACAAAAATTTATAAAATTTAAAACTAATTTGCAATTACATTTACTCTACTGGTATGACCAGCACATACCCCACAAACTGCTCAATGGAAATTATACAACAGCCGTGACTCACCTCAGTTGCGACCCATGCAGCACCACTTTACTTGTTAAAGTAACGACTAACGATGATTAGGCTGATGCCAGGGGGTACAGGCATATTTAAGCCCTACCAAATGCTCATGCACTCATGCTTGACAATAGAGGTGGGGCAAGTATGGGAAGCAGTGGAAGAGCTGGAAGGAAGTGGAGGGTGAAGAGGGGAAATACTAGGAGGTCGCTGAGATGCCACCGAGGAAACATCTTGCCATCTTCATTTGTCTACATCCAGTGCAATTTGAATTTTGATTTATCCTAATTTTTGTATGATAGGACATGGATAGTATCGTCTCAAGCTTTTATACCTTATACAGTTAGATGTTATTAAAACAGTGTTAGTCTGTAACCAGGGGGAGAAATAACTGATTATGACATGCAGCAACGACAATTTTCATAAATACATCAGCCTACGAAGTTGACTTGCACAAGTGCCCAAAGACAGGTACCCTGTCCAATCATAAAATGTAATATAGAAGTTATCTTGTAAGCTGTAGTACAAATATCGGAAAATTCAAGTTGAGGAGGCCAAATTTTCCCCATGGGGATGGTCACCACTTTGAATTCTGGGGAAAAAAATGTTCTTCCTGAGAGTTTGTCAGTGATTCATAAGACTTGATGTGAATGTGGTACTTTAAGGAACGTTATTTAAAAGTTACACCTCACACATGCGTACCCCTTGCTGGCAGACACTTGCATGCACCCTAGCACTTTGCAAAACAGCAGCTTAGTTTGGAAACTACACACTCTGCATCCGAAATAGCGACACTCTGCCACTTTAAGCACTGATAAAGCATAATTGTTTCCCCTGGCCAATGCTTGCAAGAATCTTGACTGGTGGCACAGCTGGTAGCACTTGGGAATGTGTGGGTAGAAAAATTTATAGAATTAAAATTTGTGATTTGATACATGACAAACAGGAGCAACTCAACCACAGAATAAAAAATCCTAAAGTACTTTATGCACTAAAGGAAATAGACTATATTGAGTTTTATTTCTTAATTTTTTTTTATTTTCTGAAAATGTCGGCTTGTTTGGCCTAGTTCCTTGACTGCGTCAGATTTCTACTCACTTGTGTGGACTGTGTCATTAGCAGTTTTTTAATCTTAGATTGAGTAGTTTCAGAAACATCCTAAATATTTGAAGTGCGAGGTATTTAAAGTGTTAATGCAAGGTGTATCATTATACTTCTATTGAACAATACTTGACCAAAACAAATTGGGAATGTTAAGCTGTGCATTTAACATTTTTGAAACTTCTTTGTTGTAATGTGTATGTATCATTTTCTCTGTTACACAGTCTTGACTGCAGTTCCTGTGAGATTTTAAAAAAAGGGGTGTCTATTAAACCAATGACATACAGTGTAGTGCCTGAAATTATATGGCATGAGATTGCTGCATTGGTTGATTTAGATATTCAAATGTTGATTTCAGCAAACAGGACAGCTTTACCATTGTGGGACCAACTTAAGGTAAATTATTGTCATACTTATAAGTATGAAAAGGTAGTGAAACTTAAAAAATTAAGCAATAAAATTTTCCATAAACTTAATAGAGTCTGAAAATACACATTTAAGAGTCTCTTGACAATTGTGTGTTATTTAACTAGTCAATTGACAGGAAAAATTTTTTTTTTCAACTGTTACATTATAGTTAAGTATTTAATAGTACTCTGCATTCTGTTAAGAAACTTAAGTTTAGGTATACTGAAGCAAAATGTATTAAAAGGCTGGTTTAAATCATTCTGACTATAATGTTCATAAAATTGTTACTGTTTGCACATAAAGGTGTTTCAAACGTGTGCAAATTATTTATTTATTTTTTTTTAGCTTCATGCTACATGCGTACATTGTTTGGGTACTGGGTTAATTTTATATAAGTCATGTTTTGTCTGTGGAGGAAACTGTGAAAAAATCAAAACCCAACTCACCATTCAAGAAGCATTAAGCTGAACTGCTGTAGTATAGTATAATATAGTGTGCTGCAATATTGAAAGCTGTGTAGTAACAGTACCTTAATGTAACATCAAATTAATGGACAAATTTAATGATCCATTGTCAGCTGATAGCCTGTGGTGGTCCAGAAGCTTGTGTAGGAAATGCTGAAGTCCATAATCTTATCAATCTCAAGAAACTCTGGGGGAGAGCAGTGCACAATGGCCGCACGAAGCATCTGATCACTGAACTAAAGTCATAGTTAGGCCAATTTCAAACCATGCTGAAAGCGAATAAAACCAAACCCTGCAACAAGTGCCCTTTTACATTAACATTACTTAGTTATTAAATTAATTGTGTTTTAGGAGTCAATGAAAAATATTTCACTCTGAAATTAATGTGCATAGCACCGCGCCGTCATTATTAATTTATAATCTGAAGGATAAACAAATACACTTGGCGGTAATAAAAGAAAATGTCACTATCAAATAAAAGAATTACGGGAACGTGGCACTGACTATACCTGTTAGCGAAAAACGTGCACACATTGGTGGGAGATCCCGGTTTTGCGGACAGGTGAAGAGGTGAATTTTGGCCAGTCACATTGGGCTAATAGCCCCTGACGACGTCAGTTGGAGTACCAAGTTATCCATATTGTGATCACGTCACCTTTAGTAAATTAAGGAATAAAATGCAACCATTATTTAAAAAAAAAAAAAAAACAAGATTTTGAGTTTATGTTACATGATATGTTTAGTAATTATTTTAGTGGCCTAGAAGAACTTTGTTATGTAAAAAAAATTAATCTAGAGTTTTATGTTGTTCCTTTAGTAAGAGTATTAATTTAACTTTTTTTTGTAGCCATTGCTCCTTAAGCTGGAAGAGGTGATAAACAGTAATGGAATTGCATTTCCAAAAGCAGGAATCGTGAAGATCACAGATACAATATCGGAAGTACTGATGAAACAGAAGAAAAATTTGGCATCTCTGCCTATACAAAATGATTTGGATGAAGGAGATAAGCAAGCACTTATGGTGGATGTTATGTTGAAAGAGGTATGTTAAAACTTAATGGTGTTTGTTTTAATTTGGCTTTACTTTCATAATAGTGCATGTGTTTCTTGTGTAGGCAATACTTATTGAACCAGGTGTATCTTAGAAATTAGTTTTGCTTGGATGATGGTGGATGCTATACACTATTATTTTTGTGAAGAGGATGGGGTATTATTTAATTTGTTTTTTAACATGGTGAAGAACTCTGTAGTATGATACACTATCCCAGAAGAGTACAAAGTTTAATTTCAAGTAGTTTTTTTTATATTGGGGCAATGCCCGGTATGATTTCTCACCAACTCGGCCACTCACCACAAAATATTCATTCACTGCTTCACGAGTGATAAAAATGAAAACCAACAGAGTGTAAAATTATTTCAAAAAAATTATAAACTCTAAAATTATTTTTAAAAATATTATAAACTCTACAATAAATTATTAGTGGGTAAAAAATCCCAAAATTCCAAGCAAAAACTAAACAATGATCAAAAAATTAAGGTTTAAAGTATCGAAAATGTGTTACCAAATGTAAAATTTTTTTATAAATCTTTACACAATAAGCATGCTACTTGGATCACTAGTAAAATAAAATAATATTTAACTTGTAAACCAAACAGATTATTTACAATAACAATAAATGCACCTTTATAAAACATTATGTTAAATTAATGTTAGCACAAAATTACAGTGCTCAATCTACAAATATATAAGGCACATCATACAAAAAGTATAACTTTACAGTTCAGAACCATAATTGGGTCATTGTGAATCTATGAACAAAAGTTGAGCAACAAATTAATATTTAAAAGTACTTTTCCTGAATTAAAATTTTCTATTAAATAATAGTTTGTATAATTATACCAAAAAGTATTTATGGTTTTATAAAAACAAGTTCTCTTCCTTCCAACTATTATTTTCATGGCAAGAGTTTCAATCGCTTGTCATTCAGGGACATAACTTCACAGCACAGTTTGTAGTATTTATTTTATCGTAATTACGTTCAACACATCTGCTGAAGTTTCAGTATATGGAAAAAAATAATAATTCTAAGATTTATTGAAAAGTTCTATAGCAAACTAAGGGCTCATGTCCAAAAGATTTTCTAGACCTGTAGATGAACATACGCTTAACTCAGTCCGAAAAAGTGTTTTGGTTCAATGTAAGGGAATAGTACATACGTAAAGTTAAAATGTAAGGGACTTAAATTTTGCATGAACTTAAAGTGACCCAAACAAAATATTTCACTAGTTCATACACCGGTATGGTATTCACCATCAAAAATTCAAAATATAGCTGTCGTCCCTCATTCTTATGTGTATGAAGGTTTTGCATGTTACGTAAAAGATAAATTAATTTATAAGAAAATTTATGTGACCGTGTAAACTTGTGAAACTAATGTGCAAAATTGTAGACAACAACAGATTGCTGTCAAATTTAATGTTCAAATACAGGCAAAGTTACTCTCTCTCTTTCCCCGAGAGTTACTTTTTTAAAAAATACTTGTAAAATTAAAGTTCACAAAATGAATCCTCAGATATAAAGTCTGTACTCAACAGGCATTTAAGCCCAAATTTTAAAGTGTGGTTAAAAAGTTAATCCACACACCGCACTGGCACCATCCTCTGATTAGTTGACTGCCATTTTTTTGAAAGAGTGCAATGCCGATGCTCGTTTATTATTCTACAAGGAGCTGGACATAAATTCACGAAGTCTGGAAGCAAAAGTAGGCGGCCAGGTCACTCCGTGCCTGGTAAAAGCCTGATGCCTTGTCTGTGGCTCAAATTCGTTGCGCACCGGTCTTGGTCGCCGTGACTCGTGAACCTCTCCGCTTCGTTGCTGGCAGTCAAGTCCGTGGAGCTGCACAAGCTCTCATCGGTCTTCGCGCAAAGGGGTCCCAGCAGGGAAGGTGTGCAACAACATTCTCCAACAGCACACCGCACGTACCTCCGATCCAGACTCCCCAGAGCTCCACGTATTTTTTTATTTTTTTATTTATATAATTTTAACAATTTACATTTTCGAAATCAAAAAAATATAATTAATTAAATTCCAAACATATCTGAAAGCTTTTTGGTTATTTAGCAGTTGTTTCAACCTATTCTTTAGCAGCTAAAATTTAATTATTTAAAACTAAACTAATTAAAAGTAAACTTTTAAACAATATTGTCACGAAACGCAAGTAGGGTCGCGGCGTGCAGGTGCAGAGCTGACGTCACGTGGCCGCCGCAACGTGAGATGTGCAGCTCGTGTCTGGTAGATTACAAGGGTCGCCGCTTTCTCCCCCTCCTTCCCTCTGCTCCCCGCACGGCGCCGTTAACCTGACAAGCTGGGGAGTTCCGCGCGCTGCCATGCGAGCTGCCAACGCCTTTCGAGAGAAATCTTGCGTCGGGTCGGCACGGAATGACGCGACTGGCCCCAGCCGCGCTTACGACTTCTAGAAATGGCGCCTGGGCCTATATAAGCCCAGGACGCCGGCCTCCGAGCAGTTCAATGAGGAGTTAGGAGTTCAGTTCCGGGGCAAGTGTTGGGGCGATAGTGCCGCGGGTGCGGCGGAGTTCCTGGGCAAGGAGTTTATCTGCGATAGTTGGGTGGTGAGAGTGCTGCGGGTGCGGCGAGAGTCCCGAGCGAAGTTCCGAGCGAAGCGTAGAGTGGATCCTCGGCGAGGAGCGTGGAGAGGTGCGACGGTGGCGGTGGAGTGCGGCAACAGAGGTCCTCCAGGGGTGCTGCGGAGAGAGTTGTGCCAGAGGTGCGGCCCAGCGAGGTGTGCGGTGTGTAAAAACAGATTGACTGGGGAATAAACATTTTTAAGTATAATTGATTATTAGGCATTTTTATAAGATTATTTGTTAGTGATGTAAATATTGGCAATCAATAAAACTGTCTAGTAAAATCTTTAATTGGGCTATCAATTTACGAACCCAGTAGTTTTCCAATGGCGATTTATTATTTTAATTTTAATAAATCGTAAGAATATTATTTATTCCAAAATTATTTTGCGCCAAAAAATAGGGCTGTGATGGTGACACCTGTCACAATTTTTTGGTACAAACATTCCAAAAACTGATATATAACCATTGGATATTGAGCTAGACTGTGATTGGCCGATGTAAACTCTACATCAATTTTCAAAAAGAATCGCCCACCAAAATATTATGGGCGAGTTCTCAACAATCTGTACAAATTTTAGCTTTACACTGGACATTGAAATAACACTTTTTTTTCCTTGTTTTTACTGAAAATTATCAATACTTTTAAGTTAATGGCATACCTACCTTTCTTAACTCAGAATATATTTTATAATGTATCATTTTTATTTTCTTATTTGAAATGGCATCTGTAGTGAAATAAAGTCATAAATATTTTTTTAAGATGTGTCTACTGAAAGGTTTAGATTTATGCTAACGACGTGGTAAAATACACAAAAAAAACATTATTTTGTACAGGGAGTGTTTGCTGTTTAATATTGGTGTGTATGTTTTTTATAATCTTTAGAGCTTAATGGTTCGAAGGTTCAAAATTTGTGCAAAAAATACATGTGGAATGTGTGTTTGTTGAGTGGGGGGGGGGGGGGGGGAGGAGGCAAGGGGAAGAAAGAGAACCTTACATTAATAAAAAGTCCATTCTCAACTTGTACAGCCTCTCAGATATGTCCAGTTCTTTGCGGCACTAGTTTCCAACAGCTTTGATCATTTCCAGCTCTTGATTGCGGCCAGGATGTCGGATTTTGCTGATGTGAAGAATTGCTGGTTTGTGTAGTATTGTACCCTGCCTCACTGGATCTTCTGCTTTGTCATTGTCTGTGACTCTAACATGGCTAGGGATCCACTGAAGTCCTATGGAGATATGTAGCTTTAGGCGGCAGGTGAGAGGCCTAGTATAGTCGGTCTCTAAGTGGAGAAAAAGACTGATTGATGCTTAGGAGTCGATCAAGAATACTGCAAGAATACTGCATTGCCGATGGCTGGATGCGTTCTAAGTGGACAGTTGCTTCTAGGGCAGATACTATACTACCAGATCATATAGTATGACAGCTTAGTCATGTATACCAAGCCAGGAAACAAAAACATCCATGGTAATCTTCCCTTAAACATAAAGACAGTTTGTAAAATTTTCAAAATAAGTTTCAACTATTAAGGAAAATACAAGTATGTATGGAGTTGTTGGGACCTTATTTGAAAGCTTTTATTTTGGTTGATACAAATACTTTGTGCATTTGCAGGATTTGTCAGAGAGCAAAGATGTCAATATTGTAAGTGGAGATGGAAGCAGAATGATTTTGTCCGGTGCAGTCATGTGTCGAACATACGTTCATAACGATGCTGATGTACAAATGTGTAAGAAGGTAAGTGTAAAACCCATCCAGACTTCATAACTCGTGAGTTTTTGAAGTTTACATGTGTTTTGGCTGTCATGAATAGTGATATTTAACTAATTTTTCTGTTTGTCGAGTTTGCAAATTTTTTTTTTTTAAATTTAGGGCATCATTCAAGTTCGAGTCTCAGTTTAGCAATTGAACATATGCTAGTCCTTGGGAGTTGTTGGTAAAGTTGAAATCCATCAAAGCATTCCTTAGCACAAACCTTTAATGATAGAGTATGAGAATGATAACATTTTGATCAGCATGTTGTCTACTAGATATAACTACCTCAATAATTAGCCTGTGTCCTATAATTTTAAAATGTCTTTTGTAATCAGTTTTTATAAAAATTTACACCAGCTCCAGCAAGCTGTTATACCTAAAAAGGCAAGATTATCATCTTAGTTAGCCGTAAAAATTTCTATAAAAAAGTTTTATTTTAGATGTGTAACATTTTAGCTCTTGGTATACAGTATTTGGTAGGAATAATTTTGTTAATGCGACGGGAGTCAAGAATGGAAATGTGTCACAACCATGGTGCTTTCATCTGTGGCGGAGGGCGCGAATCAAATTTCACAAAGACAAACTACATACATAGTAATAACTGTTTATTGAATTTTAACAATATAGATGGTATTTTAATAAAATTCCTTGTCCAAAATCGGGTCCAAAGCTGGGGTTTAGATACTTTTCAAGTATTTTTCATTTTTGTTGGAGTAGTTTCATTATATAGTTTAAACTCAAATTATTCAATAGTCGACGTAGCTGCTCCGGCAGTGAATTATAGTGGTGGGTGTGGAAACTACGTGTAATATGCATCCAGAAATGCATTTGGAAAATAAAAATTTGTATATTTATCACACTTTGCATTATTTTTAAGAATTCTACGTTACATTTTGTGACTGGTTTTTGTATTATAAATGTATATATTTGTAACATGAGAACACATGAGTTTGCTTGTTACAGAGGTTAGAAGTTACACATCACTGATGCATACTGAAAGACACATTTATTTTATACATATATTTTTTGTTATATGTGTTCACACATAGACAAACTTAACTTCAGTATAAAAAGTAGTTAGTTGTACTATGCAGATGTGGGTATCTATGGCTTCATAATTATGCAGTAGATGTTTCAAAGAGATTGCTTAAAACATAAAAAATATGTGGTTTCTCCTTTAAGGCATGATCAGCTTGGATAAGTAAAGAGAAGACTGGTACTATGTGAAGTCTTGGCTGCCATACCTGAAGGACATGTCACTTCCCAGGAGCCTAGAGAATGGGAAAGGTTTGATTGGGAGAGTGATGGAAGGAAAAGTGGAGTGAAGGGATTCAAGGAAACACAAATACCCTGTGAAAAAACCTATCTTCTCTGGGAAAACCCCATGAAATTGCCAACTTTCAAAATTTTATAATTCATTTACTCTGGTACTTAAACTGGCTCACCGTGTTGATTTACGAATGGTGTGACAACTACACCATCATGGCTTTTAGATAATTAAATTGTGTATTCAAATAAAAGTATTTTTGGAAGAAGAAGAAAAAACTGATGTTCGTTTATTGGAGAAAGGTAGCAGAAAGCTATATACTGTATGTTCAGCAACACTAAATGCAGTGGTTTTGAATCTTGTGTGGTTCAGGGTCAATCCATCTCAAGTGGTTGAGGAAAAAAATAATTTTTTGCTTTACCATTTAAAAACATTTTTGTTCGGGATGACCTCTCTATATATATTCTTTGAATGATTGTTGCAATGGGAAAGAATGATTTAAAACATTTTGGGACTTGCACCCTTGGTAGTTACGTTGTATGTAAAAAAAATGATTAATACTCAAACACTCAGAAAACAAGCTAAAATCAGTCAGTGTCAAATTGTTGATAGTTATTGAGGTTTATCTATGACAAACAGTGTAATTAGCAATGATATATGTCCAAAAAAAATTTTAATCATGACATTTATAGTTGGTGGTTCGAAAAAAAGGTCACTGATTTTTTTATCTTGTTTGCTTAAGCTTTAGATTTCATGCCTTATTTGAATCTTAAGTTGTTAAAATATCCACATTATTTAAAGTTTTTTATTTTGGGCAATGGTTAAAGTATCACACCTATTATTTTCAAGATCATTGCTGGGGTAGTTTGTGTGAAACATTAATTAGGCTTTGATACTGCTAATGTTTTCCATTTGTTTGTCTACTATATGTGTTAAAACAGCTGGTGAGGAAGTGATGAAATGTTAATTTTCCATTTAGTAGTAAACTCCAGCAAAAATGTGGATTTTGGTATTACACTGGAAGCAGAGTTATGCCAGGTACAAAACTATAAAAAAAAATCCACAACTTTAATAACATGTACACACAGCAAATGTAAGTTTTCGACTACATTTTAATTGACTATGAGTATATCTATACTAATATTATAAAGCTGAAGAGTTTGTTTGAACGCGCTAATCTCAGGAACCACTTGTCCGATTTGAAAAATTCTTTCAGTGTTGTATAGTACATTTATCGAGGAAGGCTATAGGCTATATTATATTATCAATAACATTAGGGATCCTTACTAAAAGTCCAATTTAGAATCAAATGCGTTGGAGGAGGTTAGATACAACATGCAGTACACATACGAAGTGTGTGTTGACAATGCCGCAGGCGCTAGAAGTTTATTTCCTATTGCCTACTAACATTGTTGCCACGCACTAGATGCCTTATCATTCTTAATTTTCCCATACAAGTAAAAAACACCCGTGTGATATTAACAACGAAGCAATCAGTACCCTCATAAGAGTTCAATTAGTATTTAAATACTTTTTATCACTTTAAATCGCAAACCTAAACTATTGTTGTTTTCCTCTCTCTTTGTTTAATTTGTTTTTTTATTGCCCTTTTTTTCAAGTATTTATATTTTACAGACTTGAAACTTCACAGTAATGTTCCTTATGTTACGCAGGATGACATTTTCCGAAAATTAGATCCCATGGGTGGTTAAAACCAGGCAACAGTGGGTACTTTGTCTGCATGAGAACAGGATTTTGTATTGTTCATGCCTTCTGCATCTCCATGGCAACGGGCATCGCGCGGCAGTGGCGTACCCACAAGGAGGGGCATGTATAATGAGCGGCGCAAGAGTGATCTGCCTGTAGACTGCCGTAGCGAAGTACGGGTACATCAGTTGTACGTTGCGTGCACGAGTCGGGAAACCATCGGTGCTATTCATTTTCTCTCCGGTACATTATACAGCATTGTAATAAATTTTCACTGTATTTTTTTTTGTTTACCATTACTGTAAATGGGAGATGTGGCTTAATTTTTTTACATTAGTATAGCCGTGCGAAGCCGGGTCGGGCAGCTAGTGATAAATATATTACAAAGATATGAAATCAAAGAGTTGAGATATCTGGTCACAAAGTGTCGGATAAATGTTATGTGATAGTTTAGTAAGCGTTTATTTTGTCGTGTGTCACTGTTTTAAAGATATTTTCTATTTTTATCAACACAGTTCGGTTTTGTAAACTGATTCTCTCTATGAGAAAATTTACATGGACATTCTGGATATTATTGTCAAGAACTACTGGATTGTTGTTGTTATAGTTTCAAAATGGTTTGAAATAATACTGATAAAACATAAGACAGCAGAAAATGTGTGTTAAAACCTGAAGAATATGTTCTGCACCCATGGCATCCCTAGAGTATTAACACTAGATAACATGTCATTTTTCTTGCAGAAATTCAGAATTTAAATGAGAATGTGTAGCCCTCACTATCAGAAGCAAGCCTGGCAGAAAAAGGATGTTACAAAGCAGAATATGTTTTTATGTGTTTTTTGACCCATTTACCCATCACATTATGTAAATATCTTAAGTAAAATAATTAATCATCTTCCTAGTGAAATTACGATGATATTTTTTGATGTAATATTGTTACGAGTGTGAAAACAGGTCCAAAACTAGCCACAGTTTTTTTATGAACTAATAGTTTCTCTATTAATTAAATTATGACAATTTAACTGTCTGTCTACAGTGTAATCACACTTTTAATAAATCCGCTATTCACTCTCCCCACTGGAGCTCAACTCAACATTGGCCCTCTCTACTGTTTGTCTCTTACCACGCTCCTCGGACCCAACACACTGCTTCGCACTACTAGCACATTTGCGCCGCGACACAGTCCCTGATGCACTAACCTTGGTGCACGAAGCCTGCTTGTTGCCCGGTTATCACTCACCAAGGGGTCATTCATCCTCTTTACTTAACTCCTCTCGCAGGTAATCCGCCCCGTTTATATACCTGTCAGCCCTGCTTTCGAAATGCCTCGTAGCCCTTAGAAGTGTCTCGTTTTCAGAACCCCTGACTCAGCACTCAAAACTCCAAGAACAATGGTGTCCTAGTCATGCCACTTCACACAGACGGGGCTCTGTAAACATACCGAAGGAGATGAGCCGCCGATAATCGGATTACGGGGCTGGTAGGAGAAGGGCAGGCACCACCTGCATTGTGCCTCTCACAAAAATATAATTAGTTTACTCTCAAACCTTTTCAGCTACAAGCAACACAGTATTGAACCTTACTTTACGATATCTACTGAATGTACAAGATATTATGTCAAATCAATCTTCCCCATTGCAAAAATTGTTCAAAGAACATAATTTTTACATTGTGAACAGGTGAATTATCACTGATATAAGCTTTCACTTGCCATTGAAACATAAGCAAGTTAATTTATTTTTAGAATTGTTGTACAATTTTACTGACCTACAGAGCTAACAGTTTCTCAAATTAATTGTTTTTAAATGAGATGTTTGTTTTTTAGGTATAGAAATATTGATTTTGCTACTAGCGGAATATACATTATAGCATAGGTAGTATATATATATATATATATATATATATATATATATATATATATATATATATATATATATATATATATATATATATATATTGTAAATATATTTGTACTAATTTTGTTTTAAAATGCATGTAGGTTATAAATGAAGATATAATGCACTCATTAATTGCAAGATTAGAGATGCATTGTGATAGTCTTATTGAAGAGGAACCAGATGATGTGTGTGGTAAGAAACTTGAAATTTGGTTTCCTATGTAGTTTAATGGATAGTACTGTTCACCCTATGACAAATCATACCTCTGGCTAGCTCAAAATTGGACTAGTTTGCACGTACATAAATACTTGAAGAATTGTGGATTGAATGTTGAAATAGTATTTAAGTTCCAGAAAAAAAACAATGTTACTCTTGATGATTGATTATTAAATTAAGTCTCTCTGACAACCATGACTGATTTTTACTGCTTTTTACTAATCCTTCAGGAAAAATTCACAAGTCACAATGGCCGCCTTTTTCAGACCACAAAAAGTAAATGACAAAAAAAACTCGCAGAAACAAAACAACTCCACTTGCGCAAACAACTCTGTTCATTACTTAAGCACAGTATTAAAAATGGTTGATTAAAGCACATGGTTTCTTATGACGCATGTCTGCTCGGCATGGCCACCAGTTGACTAAACGGCTCCACTCTAGGCCTTTGCTGCTGCCCGTGGTCATAAAATATTATTTTGAAGATGTCCAAAACAATGTTAAAAAACGGCACAGCCTGGACCACAGGCATGAAATACTTCTGTCCACTACATTAATACATGAATTGGGTGAGCCGTCACTCAACACTACCACTCTCGCAGATTGCCTAACTAACGACTAACATGGCGACCTACGAATCCAGTTTCTTGCCCTCAGGGAAGAAACTGCACTCATGATGCCATCAACAACCAATCAGATCAGTTTACTCTTTTGACCAATGACACAACATTGCACATACAAAAATAAGCCATTTACTGGCACATTACATCATCATTGCAACTAAATCACGAGTCTTTCCCGTGCTTATAGAATTCACATGCTTGTCACTGTCTCTTTCTATCCTGACTTCTTTGACATGAGATGTTGCATCATACTGCTTTCATACAAAATACCATAACAAATAATACAAAAGAATAAAGTTATAAAGCTTATAAAAACTTAAATGAGTAAACAAAAATTGATAAAAATTACTTATGTGACTCTTTCACAATGAAGTAAACAAACTGATTTAAAATATTTTTATTGCCATACACCATTGCTGATTTAACTGTATGTAATCAAAAAACCACAAGAATTAACAAAAAATATGAATGCATAACACAGAAAACAAGCCAGAAAATTACCCAATGTCAAATGTTAAACACACAGACAGCACAGAGAGAATTCCGTGGAATGAATTAGTAGTTAAAATATCACAGCACAGATAAACAGTGGGCTGACAACAAGAAGACAGTTTTAACAAGAACAGCAAATACAACAATCTTTGACAACACTACAACATCACAACGACGCACAGGCGAACACAGCTATGTGTTAAATTTGTTCTATATCATCGTTGGGTTCATCTGTTTGTCGCTGTGTTGACAAGGTTCTTGATTGTCTGTATTTTCTGTTCTTGTTACAACTGTCTTGTTGTCAGCCCACTGTTTGTGCTGTGATGTTTTTTCCGAGTAATTCTTTCCACAGAATTCTCTCTGTGCTGTCTATGTGTTTCTAACATTTGCCAACAGCTGATTTTGGCTTGTTTTCTGTATGTTTGTGCATTGATCATTCTTGTGGTTTTTCTATTACATACAGTTAAAACCAACAGTGGTGTTATGTCCATGAAAACCTTTAAATCATCTTCCTCATTTCAAGAATCATTCAAAGAAAGTAAACAATCGGAGATATTTTTACAAAATTAAATTAATGTAACTATGTTCATAAACCTGTTGCAAAGCACCAATACTTCTCAAAAGGATAAACAGCTGTTATTTAACTCGTACCACAAAACCTAACCATATATAATTTCTGATCATAAAAACATAATAAATCTTAAATAAAGTCATTTACAAAATGGGTAGGGCAGTAACCTGGATTGTTAATACCCTGTTCAGTGACAAAATTATTCTGTAAACTTAGGTAGACTAACTGTTACATAGAGTTTTCTGTTATGTGAAATAACAATACCTCTAGAAATATTTAGGGTTATTAATAATTGTTGTGTTAATATTATTATTTCTCTCTTCTTTAATGTACTGTGGCATAAATTCTACCCAAACTCTCACAATGTTATGAATTATTGTGGGCTTATAACTGTAATGCTTAAAGCCATGTTTATATGGTTAAACATCTTTAAAAGTCTTTTATTTTAAAATAAATTTATGAAAGAGCTGCAGTAGTGTAAAAGTGATGTAGTTATTTTCAACCGCGTGGGATCGTGATAAATGTTGGTATTGTTACGTGCTACTGCGTGGTGTGTTTTGTCTGGTTCATGCGGTTAGCATGGTCGTGGGGGAGGCAGACAGCCGCAACTTTCAGGTCAGCAGTGGCGCCTGGCCACTGCTGTAAACAGATTAGTGACCTATTGTGCAGGCTGGAGACAGAGAGAAACAGGAATTTATGAATGAGGTAATCGTGAACTGTGGAAGATGAGTACAGAAGCATCTGAAAAGCTGCAGGACTGTAAAAGCAGCACATTGTTGCACGGCAGGGAGTTTGGATGCTCGATGGTGAGAACAGTTGAGTTGGTGGGTTGAGTGTTTTGAGTTCTCCAATTGAAGGGTTCCGAGGGAAAGAGTTCTGGGTCAGAGAAGTCTAGAGTGAGTGTGTGAGTGACAAGAAAACACAAACTTTAACAAAAAAAAAAAACTATACCAAAACAAATTAATAAACACTAAAAAGTACAAAAATAATTGCGTATTCTTCTACAACTTAATAATCAACTTTTTCTACTCATCAATATGTAGGTAAGATCTAGCCTATGTGTTTACCATGCTTCAAATCTAACTCAAAACATACCTATGAATAACAAACAATGATCAAGATATTTTTTAGTTTTCTCCTAAGTAAAATGAAATATTTAAATATTAGACTACTTAAAAGTCAATCAAATTAATACAATAATATAATGTAGTTACAATTATTGTTATTTTGGGAGTCGGTTTCAGCCAAGGTAGGTACATAGTGATAGCTGATAGGTGAGATTAGGGTTACCAGACGTCCGGCAAAAGGAGGACATGTCCTCCTTTTTATGTATTTTTTTGCGTCCGGCCGGATTTTCCGTAATGCTCCAAAATGTCCGGCTTTTTGATAAAGTGAGATAATTCCTGCAGTTACACTCTGAGTAAACCGCGCGGTGCGCGCTAATGCGCTGTCCGCAGTCACCCCACTAGTAAGTAGTTCTATGACAGCTTGACAGGTAGCAGCACATGCAGAAGCACGTGTTTTTAATATGCTGTATATGCGTAGTTTGTTTGATTCTTTATACTGAAACTGTATTGAATGCCAAAACATTGTAAAATATCGTACTCCATTGTAATTAATTCATTGCTTTTTAAAAAAAAAAAAAAATACTGTCCTCCTTTGGCGAGGTGAGTGTCCTCCTTTTCTGTTACCAGTGTCTGGTAACCCTAGGTGAGATGTGCTTGTGTCGGCGAGAGGCGAGAGTGGGCCGAGACGGGAGGGCAGCTGTTCAGTGGACACGCCGAGCACACGTCGCGCCAGATACGAGTCACTTCATTACGAACAGTTTCAGATTCTTTTCTCGTTCTATATCTACACCGTCCTTCTTACGGTAATTCCTGGAGTTTAATATTGGCTATATTTTCGTATCACCGTTTGCTACATTATGTCTCAGCATAGTGTCGTATTAAAGTTCGTTTGTTTGGTTTAATTAGGTATTGATATTTATGTTGTTTCAAGGTCGCAGATATTGTCGCAGTAGATTGTCGTATAAAAGTTAACTTGTAAATGGGTTAAATTAGGTGTTGGTATTCTGTCGCAGTACTCACAGTATATTGTCGTTCTTATAAAAGTTAATTTGTAAAAAAAATATTTCTTAAAGTATTATCGTATTATTATTGCTAGGTATATTGTAGTGTTTCCTTGGCTGACACCGACTTTTTGAAAACTCATGTGTTGACTAGATTGTGGTGAAAATTATCTTTTGTTTATTATTATTTCCAAAGGAGAAAATATTTAGTTCTACATTTAATTTTGCAATTCCTGCGCTATTATGAATTATAGTCTTTTCATACTATATTTTTTCCTTATAATTACACTCTACCAACTACAGCCGTATAAATTTTTCGAAGACTAAATCAACCAAAACAAACAAAGGAATGGGGTTAAGTTTATAACCGTTGTAGCCAGGCCCCTGTGGTAGTACTTTGTTGTGGAAGTTCTTATCACTAAAACTATCCATTTGTTAATACTACGTTGATTGTGTTCAGGCTTTAAGGAAATTAAATGTAAAAATAAAATATTGAAAGTGAAGAGAGACCTATGAATGCCAGCTGTGGGGATGTTGAAGGCTGAATTTCTTTATTTCTTTCAGAAAATTGAAAAATAGGTCAGTTAAAAAACAATTAATGAGGGAATGCTGAAAATTTTCTCAGGGAAATTTTATTACAGATTCGTGTGGACACACTGCTTAAAGTGAGAATGATACTAATCCTCTAAATCACAAAGGTTTATAAGTTTTCTTAAAATTTAATTATTCTGCATTAGTTTCGATTGATTCTGAGTATGTTCAATTTATAGTGTGTATTTGCTTTTAAACTGTGTACATCTTCATTTCTAATTTTAGAATAAGAGTAAGTAATAGCTATGGAAGATATGCAGAGTTTAAATATTTTAACCATGGTAAACTATAAATTAGTGAATCTGGCTGATTATGGTTGAATATTGTAATACTGCATGGAATGAATCAAATTACCTAGTTATATTATACATATTTTGTTTTGCAGATGATGTTGTGATACATGAGCCTCCACGGAGAATGATGGTCCGTCTGCCTTGTTCAGAGGTCCTTTTCTCAGATTATTTGTTTCCTGGGGAACTAGTGACTGAAGCAAAGCAGTCATTGCAAAGTCTGTTGGATGTCAGTGTACGTGATGTTGATATTTTGCACTCTTCTGCAGGATTATCAGGTTAGTAACTAAAATCTGTTACTTTTTCTTAAATATTTTTTGTTAAAAATTTCACTGTTATTGATGACCCGCTACTCGGCACTTGTTGGCCAGGACCTTGTACACTCTCTGTGAAGGCTACAGCTGAAACTGTACGGGACAGCTGGGCACCCCAGGGGGACGCTGTGTGGTCACGCATGTGCTGGAGCGAGGGGTGGGGTTGAGGGACGCACAACCCTTCCACAGCTCTGAGTAGAAGGGTTAGGGGTATTTTTCTGGAGAGCTACACTGGGCCGGTGGGACTGCCCGGCTGCTTCGTAGCAGGATTATGAGTAGAGAATAGATTTTACAGTTTTATTTTAAGGCCATTTTTGTTTTTAAAACAGGAGGTTTGTGTGTTAGTGCTTTTATTTGTATGAATTTTGTTTCTTAATAAAGATATATTATTCAAGAAATATGACACTCAACTGTACTATTTCACCAGAAAATATAATTTTAATTATGTTACATAATACATGTTTATAATAATATAAATTGTTCAAATAAGCTTGTCTAGTATAGAATCACCTGAAACGGTGATCATAATTTAGCAAGTATATGTTGAAAAATTGTACTGGCAATAATTTAAAAATTAGTTTTAAAATTGTTGCTAGTTCAATATAATATAATTTGTTTATATTATACTTTTTTGGTCTACACTGTTTGCTATAAAGTAGGTACATGCTAAATAGATGATATTAATTGGTTTAAATATGTTAAAAATTATTTTCTTATGATTTGAATTAATTTTTCTTAAAAACCGATTAATTTCATTTTTTACCTTGTATTTCGCTGCTGTATAGTGTATTGGTATGCTTTTCCCTGTTACTTCAGTTCTATTGCAAGTCACCTAATAATCTTGTCCCTAATTATGAGTAAAGAAACAGAGCTGTCTCATGGACATTACCAGTTTTGAGTCAGCTGAAAATTACAGTTATGTAGAGTCATGCGAGTATAGGCTTTTTAGGACGAGTCGAGTTCGAGCGAGTATTCAAGAAATGTTTCGAGTTCGAGTTAAATTCGAGTCGAGTAGTAAAATCCATAAATATCCATTATTTATATATATAACTGTCATGTTTAAAGACCAGCAAATATCAAGGCCCTATTCAAATCTCGGGTGTGAGGATTCTCATTGCTGCAAATATTTTCATGGTCTTTAATAATTTTGTTTCTTTGAAAAATGCTGAGTATTATAAAATTTACATGTAAACAAAAAATAAGTATAAAGGCATGTTTTAATCACCGACACTGAGCAAAATTTTATTCAAAACCATAGCATAAGTGGAAAAGTATTTCTCAACATTCTTATCAGTCACCTAGCTGCAGGGTATATTAAGGATTTCCACTGTTCCAGGAAATTTTTGTAGCCATACAATAAATATCAACTTTTTTTAGAATAATAGTTATACTGTATATATTTTAATATAGGCCTACATTACTAAGCCTGAACATAACTCAATATTAAAAAAAAAAAAAAAGACAGTAACATTTTACTATAGGAATGATCATAATTAACATTTTTGTAAAAGTCTTTCATGGAGAAACACCAGCTGTTCAATGTGCTCTGGAGCAAGGTTTTCTCGGCGTGTGGATACAGTAGAATCTCGTTGTAAAGTACATCAATAAATACTCAACTTTTATACTTAGTAATGAAAGTACTTTATTCTGAAAGTTACCTTTAAAACGTAGTATTTTTGAATTTTTAAAAATAAAGTAGTAGGGGATTAAACATTAGCTTGGAAGCAAATATTTGTAAAACAACAAGAATTTAAAAAAAAAATTACTGAACTTAATACAGTAGCCTAAATTCTAGGCCTACATATACAAAATTTATATCTGTCGAACACAAAATGACAAATGGGTTAAACTATTTTGCAGATATGTACATTTATTGGGATAGAATTCCCTCATCTTCTAGGCGAAGTCTCTTGCGACCAGCAGATAAAGATGACTGTTCATACAGTTTAATAATTTTTTCACAATCTTTTATTATTGTTGACAGTGAAGTGGGCACAAAACCAAACGACCGTGACATATCTGCATTTTTCCTGCCTTTGTCAACTTCTTTTACAATTTCCACTTTATCCTTCAAAGTAAACTGCTTGTGTTTCTTTTTATTTTTTTGGCCATCCATCCTGATAAAATATTCAATCAACAATATTATTTGCCTCGTGCCACGTCAAACATAAACAAACCTCTCATCCATAGATAACTATAGCTCTGCACTAGTAGCGCGCGTCGCGAGCATGGCTGTGCCAGGCGACATTCCGACCTTCATGGCAAAACAATTAAAGCGTGTCAGCCATGTTGTGACACCAAACAGTTCAAAAATTAACCTGCATAAATTAACATTATTAGATTTTCTATGTTGTATATAAGTTCAAATATAATTTTTATTTAATGTTTGTATCTGCGGTAATTGAAACTTTTAAAACGTGGTATATAAATAACCAAAAGATGGTGCAGCTAAAAACAATTGTCTTCAAGAGGGGCGAGACAGCAATCGATTGTTTAGATCGTCTCGTGCACTAAAGTGTGTAATCCATGGAGGACGAATGGCGCATTATACTGTGTTTGTTTACGTTTTATACTCGTTAACAATTCTTGAAAGTGCGCAAACACAGTAACTATTATCTAAAATTTTCCTGATAACTGGAAAAGAATTGTCGGAAGGTAGGATATGTTTTTAATGTTAAAGTGAAATATTTTTACATTGTTTCCATTGGTGTTTTGAGCGGGAATTTAAAATCATACGTTGAACTGAAAGATACAATGGGTTTCTTTTATTTACATGCGCAAACAAGGTTAGTTAACATGTAATTTTAAATATTTTTATACTTAGGCCTAACCAAAAAAGTCTGAAAAGACATCATTAAACTCGAACTCGAACTCGACTCGTGAGTCGTGAACGACCGTGCCGAGTCCGAGCACTAATTAAAAACTCGACTCGAACTCAAAATTTGAGTACTCGCAAGTCTCTACAGTTATGTTATTAACATTAGTCAAGGACAGTCTGTGACCTTTTCATTGCATCGATATCCCAAAGTTTAAAGCAGTTCAATGGTCAAAAAGTGTTATGTTTCAGTTTGCTACATTTAAAGTGATATAATAATAAAACATGAATTCTTGGATGCATTTAAACTAGAGAGCAGTGTTGAGCAGAAATAAGTAAATAAATTGGTACATATAGGTTTTCTTTATTTATATATTTATTTTGAAGCTCATCTCTTATTTTTTACGTGCATTTATAATTAATTTTAAGTTTTATTGCTAATTTTTTTATTAAAGGGTCATTTTAAAAGTAAGTAATATTTGTTTTGTCTAGATATTTTTTTCAAAATATTGTAAAAATATTATTTATCAGACATATGTTACGTTTGCTATTTTTCTATGTAGTCTCCATACAAATCTAAACATTTGTCATAGCATATCACCAGATTTTCAATGCCTTCTACATATACCAATCCCTCACTTAGCACAACTAATGCATTCCAAAAAAATGTTTAAGTTATTCGAAATCGTGTATTCTAAAATATTAGTTTCCATAAATATCAGGGCTAATTTACTTAATGTGTTCCAAACCAAAATGTGTTGGAAAATATACTTTATGTAATATAGATACAATCAAACCTCATTATTACAAACCTGAAGGGACCATAATTTTAGCACTTTGTAATAACGAGGGTTTGTATTAACCAAACTATTGGGATATCATGACAAAAAAAAATTGATTGAACTTTAAATGCCCATATTTACAACCATAAAGAAAATTATATACACTGTTGGTAGTATAAGCTGGCTTCACTACATGCATAACAATTTGTAAACACTGAAGAAAACAAACACAATGCAACACTTACAGAATAAATCATAATACAAACTTCAATAAACTTGCATTCATGACACATTTTCTATTCAAACATTTGGTTTAAAAAAAACATCAATTCTGGTTTGCACTATTCTTTTCTTATAGGCATTATTTACCACATTACAAAGCTTATCAAAGTTCAGTACTGATCAAGTATTGGTTGAGCAGTCTGTATCCAATCTTTAACTTTGGTCTTATCTACTGCTGCCGACTCCCCACACATAGTTTTGCCAACAAGAATGTTGCGATCCTTAAACCGTTGTAGCCAACCATTGCTGAAGTCTGAAATTCCTAACCTCAATGCTAGGTAGTCTGCCTTCTTCTGAATCATAGGTCCAGAAATAGGCAAGTTTGCTGCACGGATTTCTTCAAACCACTGCAACAAGGTAGCTTCCATTTCTTGATGTTTTGGGCCTCGCATTCTTTTTCTTGTTGATAATTTGCACGAACTCGCAAAAGCCGATTCAATCTTTTCACGATTTTTTAGTATTGTCGACAACGACGATTGCGGGATGTTAAATTCTCTCGCAATTTCAGTTTTCGTTCTCTCTCCATTGTCTACTTCTTCGATAATTTTAACTTTAACTTGCAATGTAAGGTCGTTGCGTTTACGTTTCACAGTCATATTACAAAACAACTCACACTCAAAATTGAGGTTAAGACACGTGCGTGAACAATGAAAAATAATATCAGAACTTTTTTTTTCCATAGATTGTTTAAACTTCTACGTATGTACACTTGCGACGACTAATATTAATAAGGTATAGAGTACTTTCCTTTTCGTTTTTCGTTTACAACATGGCATCTTTTCTAGTTTAGTTACTAACATCGCCACTAGAGTTAAACTTTTCATCTTGTTTTTCAACCATTTTGCACTGTAGGATACATACATCTATCTTTGAAGAGACGTTTGTTTACATGACGGTTATGAAGACGTGATTTACTTTAGACTTTGGCGGTGAAATTCGTATTAACCGTTTACTTATACACGTTAACAGCTACTTGAGGGATCAAAACAACTTCGTAATTCATATTAACCGTATTTCGTATTAATAGTACTGAATAACATAGGAAAGCATACCTTATTTTCTGGGACTGTGAAAGTACTTTGCATAAACAGGTATTTCGTACTAAGCGGATTCGTATTAATGAGGTTTGACTGTATGTAGAATAACACTCAACAATAAATGTGTCACACCATTTATCTTTATAAGCCTACCATAGAATACTTTGTATTAAAAATACAACACCACGTAACGGAGATACGGAGATAGTTATCATCAGTTCGCTGGTTTGCTTGCCCACCCAGGCGTGATCAACTCAGGTTGCATACCTTTCCATGAACTTTCCAAACCGTCCTTTACTGGCCGTAAAACCGATATTACTGTCTGGATATTTACAATTTAATTTGTCAAAAATTTAAGTGCTTACTCCTGTATCACCGCTTGGTTCACACCAATCCTGTCAGGCCCTTGATTTTTTTTTCATTGCACCATTCATTTAACAGCCTTTTCCATGTGAATCACTTATTAATTTCTGTTCCATATGTCATGTCAAATATATTCCCGCTAGTACAACCAACAGCATCCGACGTTTGATAGAGTTCTTATTTCATACAATTTTGTGCACAGATGACTTGCTTAAAACTAAAGTGTGACCAACATAAGTGTGGCCTTTGTGATATTCTGCACGTTGTAATACTTCTAGTTTTGTCGCAAATACTTAAACACTATTCATTATGCTCTCACTTGGAAGCCATGATTCCACTGTGATTCCAACTGCAGGTGCTTGCGCACGTATAGTTACCGGCAGACAAATGGGCAGACGTTGCTTTGTGTTTGTGCGTGCGAGTTCCCTGCCACTGAAGTTCATCATGGCCTGGTCTGTGGCTGGGTGACAACATGCGGATGTAAAAACATTTGGTCCTTTAAACTCCATAGCTGAAACTTAACGTGCCATTGCTGATGTTTTTACAACAGTCGATAGCATAGTCGGACTTTGTGGTGTCATGCCCAACATTTTTTTGCCTGTGGTGATTTTGTGCTAACTGAAAGTTACAGACATGCTATTGGAGACTGGGGCAGTGAAATTAACATTGCGCTAAATTAATTTGTGCACTCTGAAGATGTGTTAATTGAGGGATTGGTGTATTCATTTACCACCAGTTTTATAAAGAACTGTTCTTGAAATTTCAGGAAAGAATGAACTGAGTCCATCTATAGTGAAACATTTATCCTGTTTGGTTTTTCCCTTACTTCTTGATTTGAGTTTGTCAGTCACAACTGATGATTGGCTCGAGCGTTCATCATAAATATTTGTTTGCCCGCCATTAATCATGATGCACCATTTTCCAACTGAAGCTTCATTCATCACATTACCATAAACCTCGGTTATCTGTCTATAAATTTAGATAGGACAGAATTTTTTTGCATTCAGAAAGCGTATCACACTATGAACCTCGCACTTGGCAGGATCTTTAATTCTGTCACACGTTTCAAAGTAACAGTACACTAAACAGTAAATGTCTGCTGCGGCTCGCTGTTAGCATCAGACTGCCGTGAAGGAATGAGAACTACCATGACGCAGTAGCAGGACTGTGTGGCTCGTCAGTTCAAAACATTCTTTACTTTTAGAGTGACCCTCGTACATTAGATTTATGTAAAATTATTCTCTTTAACTCAAGTGTTATTAACCCTGCATCTGTTTGAATATTTCTTAAATTTTATTCTGAAATAGTATTAAATACATGTTTGACTTTATCCGTGATTTTGGTATCTTCTTTTCTTTTTTCAGAGTTTAAATATGATGAATTGAATACCAGAACATTAGAAAACACTAATGTTTTGCCTGCAAAAAATGATGTTTTTAAATTTATTTTTTTGGTCCTAGGCATTCTGGTACCAATTATAGGATTTCTTATATTTCATCACCAGCAGTGAAGTATGAAGATGTTTTTCATATCATAACCAAGCATTTATATAATCATTGTTTGACTGTGATTTATTGGTAATATGGTGATCAACCCAGGTTAGCCTTTTAACATTTATAAAAGAGAAGCTTTTGCAAAAGGGGGTAGTTTCCTCAAGTTATTTTTTGCTTCTATATATAGTTTTGTGTTTTTGCCTATAATTTAAGCTTAAGTTGTTTTATTTTTTCAAGAAAGGTTTATATAATAGTTTTAAAATCTTTATAGGTGGTTTTATATTTCAACTATAGCATAAGTTAAAAGCATGTATTCATATTGTATTTAGTTTGAACTATCTATTTGTATGTAGCCTTCATCGCAAAACTGTTTAGCTGTTGGAATTCAGTTATAAATATATAAAAACATAAGTTTTCTCAAATTTTGGGAACTTTTTTTTCAGATTTGGACATTTTTAAAATGAAATCCTAGAAATAAGCTTATTTACACAAAGGCAACTAACTTACAAGTGGTTAATTCAAAACTGTATACAAAATGAATATTTACTCTCATTTCATGCTAGCATTGCTATATAAATCAGCCTTTGAAGTTTTTAAAACTTTTGAATAAACAAAATCATTTATAACAACTTCTCATAACATCTTAGTTATATTCTGGATTCAATTAAAATCATGGGTAAAATCACAGAATTTTATGAGCACAATAATGAAAGAAACTAGCCTCTTAGCCTGAAAATAGCTTCGGGGGTTGCAAGGAGGTGAACGGCATGGAAAAGAAGTAAGTATTCTGTTGCTTCAAATGTGTCACATCATGTCTGACATGTTTAGTGAGGTCCTGACAAGACATGAAATCATCTCCTGCACTATATTGTTAGTGATGTCCTGATGCTCAATAATGAAAGTCGTTATCTGTGTTAGTTGAGATGTATGCAAGTGTATTTTTGATAAGTCTTATTTTGCAATTGGTGGATGCTTTCAGAAAATAAAATTTTCAAGCAATAAATCTTTTCTTTTAGTATGTGCAATATTTTTCTGAGATGCTTATTTGCATTAAAAGTATATGGCCAAAACTAAGGAACTACCTGGGATTGAGTAAGTTTGCTAACTTGTTAAAGTATAGTGATATTTAAATGAGCAACATTATGTGTGTTTAAATGATTGTTAGTACAACCAAAATGATCAACAATATATTTATTTCTGGTTTTGATGAAAGTTAAAAAAAACCAGGTTGGCCCTGACTGTTAGTGTGAATATTGTGCTGAATGAAATACTATTGAAGTTATTCTTACTTTTTCTTCTATTTTATATTAAGAAATAAGATTTTTAATAAGTACGAAGTACTCATATCATGCCTGTAAATCAAACTTGCTCCGTTACAATATTAGCATGCCATACGAGATGTTGCTCTCAATCAGAAATTATACAGTATGCTATAGACTTTAGAGGCATGATGCAATGCTGTCTAAATACTTGCCTGACGTGATGGTAGCACTGTGCTTTCTAGTTGGCCACAACACAGTGAAAGGCCAGAACAGAATGGTGATCAAGTATTGACATACTTAAGGCAGTGCTATACACACAGTGGACACAATCTGTGATAGAAAATAAATTGTGTTCATAATATATCCAGTGTCCTTAAAATTTTGGCTGGACCTGTAAGAATCACATGCATGGCTCCAGAACATAGTGATGTAAGTCAAGAATTTTTCAAATTTAAGTTTTCCAAACCAAATTATAATTTTAATGTTTCAAAGTTGAAATATTAAACTAATTCAAAGCTACATTTGGAAGTGAAACATCATAGTAAATATTAAAATATCAAGGCCAAATTTTAATGCAGCATTTTCATGAAACAGTGTTGTGAAACGTTTCCGACGTGAAAAGGACAGAGAATAGGTTGCGGACGATGCAGAGAACTTGTCGTGCCCTGATGCCTAGAGCGGGCTCCACATATTATGGCGTGTGGCTCAGGTTCAACTCTGCCATAATGCAGGGAATAGGCAGGTCGCTGCGGTAGGGACCCACTTGCGCCTGACGCCAACCGACTTGCTGTCATCTAGTAAGGAAGTATTTGGGCAGAGGGCAACACAACAGGGTTTGAGCTTATTATTATGCACCGTACCACAGGCCATATTTGCAAGAAAATGGTGTTCTTTAAAGTATTTAATATTTTAATCACTTGTGTAAATCTGTATTTTTAAATAGTGTTGTATGAGTATTGTTTTTGCTGTGTAACTAAATATTTTTGTTTGTATAATGCTTTCCACACATAAGTTTGATAGGGTAATTATTTGTCACAAATCATTATGTTTTTAACTAAATCACACACCATATTATAATTATGAGCCTACGGGTGAAAAAATTTGTTATGTCCAACTAAGAATATGCTAGTTAAAAAAAAAGTTCAAACAAATGCTGTGCGTAGAATATTAATTGTTTTTATTTTTACTTTGTGGCAATGTGGTTATAATTTCAAGAATTACAGTGAAGAAGGTTTGTGTCGTTTAGTTTTTGCATCGCAAAGTGGCAGACATGTTACTCATGTTCATTCATTTGATGGTAGAACATCGTAAATGCCTATGAATACATTTTATTATGTCTATGTAGCCTATTGGCAAAATCTGTTGCACTATAACTTGATGATAAGGTGATATTTACAGAACTACAAAATCAGTCTGAAAAATGCTCGATCACATCTAATCTATACATAATATAAAATTAAATTAAAAACTAATTTATTATAATCAATACTATCTTTGATATTTACTTTAAAAAATTATGGTTTGAGTATTTCAACAATGAGTAATATTTATTGTTAGTTGAGCAGTATTCATTGATCAATAATAATTATTGATATCCTGACCTGTTATTTTGAAGTGAGTAATTTTTTTTTAATTCTTGTTTATTTATTTATTTATATTTGAAACAAATTAATAATTACAAAAAATAATTCTTAAATACTTCAAAAAGAAATGAAAGCTAAAATTCTCATTTAATGTTATCTTGTTATTAAATTGTATAAATAGTTATACTGAGTAATACTAAGTAATATTGTTAAGATTTACCGCGGGGTTCGTAAAGGATAGCCCAATTAAAGATTTTATCACTAAACAGTTTTGTTGATGGCCACTACTTATGTCACAAATAATCTTCTAAAGTGGCAAGTAATCAATTGTACATAAAAATGTTGCTTCCCCAGTCACTCAGTTTCCACACACCGCACACCTCGCTGGGCCGCACCTCTGGCGCAACTCTCGCCGCAGCACCCCTCGTGGGTCTCCGCCGCGGGACTCCGTCGCCACACTCCACCGCCGCCGACGCACTTTCCTTCGCCGAGGATCCGCTCGATGCCTCGCTCGGAACTTCGCTCGGGACTCCGCCGCGCCCGCGACACTATTGCCCGGAACTGAACCCTTTGCCCTTGAACCTTCGTCCAGGGACTTCACCGCTCTATCGCCAGGAAACTCTGTTGCGGGAAAACTCCCGATTCCACTTACTCACTCACTCACTCACTCACTCACTCACTCACTCACTCACTCCCTGTCCTGGAACCTTTGTCCAAGGACTTTGCCACTCTGCCACACCCGCGGCACTATCGCCCCAGAAACTCCGCCACGGGAGAACTCTCACTGACTCTCACTGACTCTCCCTGAGGCCGGCGTCCCCCGGCTTTTATATCAGCCCAGGCACTTTCTAGAAATCACGAGCGCGGCTGGGGCCAGTCGCGTCATTCCGCGCTGACCCGACGGCAGAAATCTCTTGAAACACGTGTCGGCGGCTCACGTAACTTCGCAGCTGTCAGGTTTCGGATGTGAAACTAACAGCGCCGCGCGGGGAGCTGAGGGCTGGAGGGAGGGGAAGCAGCGACCCAGGTGCGCGCGGAACGTCTCATGTTGCAGGGCCACATGATGTCAGCCAGCTGTGCAGCTGCACGTGTCGCGGCCTTGCTCACGTTCGTAACATTATTAATGTTGTTGAGGATAAATAATATTAAAGTTTCTTTTAAAAAAGTGTATAAATTTTAATAAGAATTGTTTTCATGCTATAGTTGGGGTACTGAAAATCTTATAACAACATTTTATGGTGTGATTATTTCAACAGTGAGTTATATTTATTGTTATTTAATCATTATTTATTGATCAATAATTTTTGATATCCCTAGCAGTTATTTTGAAGTTAGTAATAATTTTGTTATTTTATTTAATTAATATATTTTTATTGAAGTGAAACTTTTTGCACGTGATGAGGGTAAAATTTCATTTATTATTTCAAGACCGATTTTTAATGCAAAGTTTTCATGGAACATTGTTTGGAAACATTTCTGATGCCAAAGAGATATAAAAAGAGCACTTACGAATCAATGTTTGAATTGCCAAAAAAGTTTCACTTCTATTACGTGTACTGAGTTACATGCACTTTTTTTTCCTCTTTATGTTAACAATGTACTTTTTAAACAAAATATTTCTGCAGAAACACTATTTTTGATTAAATTTTTCTGGTGTAAGGTACCAAATTTTTTTACAAGATTTATTTGTAATTTTTCAAAATAAAATATATTTATTAATTTTTATTTACTGCTCAGATTTTTTTTTAACTTGTTCCAGAGGCTCTTATACATATGCAGGGCAAATAGTAAAGTATGTAAATAAAATAAATTCCAGTGAATTAAAATGAGTATTACAGTGTTTGTTTATTTATAAAAAAATACATATCTAAAACAAAATATAATTAAATTAAAAAAGATACTTGAACCATCCAGAGACAAGCATGAACCATGCTTCAAATTTACGTTCCTGTGAAACTCGTGGCCAAACCATTCATCTCCTACACAGACACTCTAGGTTTGATACCCTGCTAGTTCATTCTATGTTTTCACAATCGAGAATCATGGCTTCTCCCTACCTGTGCATTCCATCCTGCCTCGTCATTTCAAGTAATGTTCAAGATTGACTGGTATGTATCTTGAGAGTAAGTCACTTTGGTGGGTATTACTTACACTTTAGGGGGTAATCCCCCCTGTCTTCAAATTACTGATATTATTCATCTAAAATTAAATTTTGCTCTTAAGCACTGTATGTAAACGAACTGGGCACACTTTTTTAATGCACTACATTTTTTTAACATCTCAAAAGCATGTGTAATTTTTGGCATTCTTCTGTAGCAACACCGGTTAGAAAAATAAATTTTAACGCATCTGGTGGAAATAAATTATGTCTTCAAATGTTTGGTGTCTGTATGTCCTAAAGAGATGCCTGGTTTTTCTGAAGTGTTGATAACTCACCATTTGCGTATGTTGTTACCCAAGGCTAGAAAGGAAATTATTTAAAGATTGTGACTTACGTTTTCCAAATATCAGAATTTTTTATTTTGTGCTTTTTGTATTAAAACTGTATACATTCTAAACAAACATAAAGTTGATACTGATAATTTTACATCTAAAAACAAACTATGCAAAAAGAATAACTTAAGGTTAATACCAAGCCATAACTACTCACAAAATTGCTGTTCTTGAATGTTTCTTGAAACTTTTATGTTTTATTACTTACTGATTTTCTACATATTTAATATGCTTGTTAGTAAGATTTGTTGGTGCCTATCTGTTTAAATTGGTTTTCAGAAATATTTTACATATTGTGCAATATCATGCTGTTTAGTGAAAATTAACACTGGCACAACCAAGTTACCACTAGGTTTTTTCACATGTAAATCCCTAACAATTTTATGATGACATACTGACCAGCTGTTGCTTTTCTTCACTGGAATGTCGTAAATTTTGTGGCTTTTATTTACAAAAGACAGGATTTTTTCAGTTACTGCATATAATTTTATTATACTAAAAATATTTTCAGCTAAGCAATAATAGCATTGTTACTACATTTTCCAATTTAATTCCCCATGTTTATTTTTTCATTACTAGGATAATTTTTTTTGTATTTCTTTTTATTTATCTACAAACCACTTGGGACTGTTTTTCAGGGGAGGTGAAATATTTAATCTTTTAGTAGAATTCTTCTCATGAAATGATATAATAGGAAAAATAGCAGATTAGTGTAATAAAATGTGTGCTAGTTCATTTGCGTTCAACAAAATTGATTTAAGAGCATATAAACATTACTTAAATTTTATGCCGCTTTATGAAACGGTTCACACAGCTAGTACTCTTAAAAATAATCATTGCAATAGGCTGTTTTATAAACTCTTTAAGAAACACAACAATTAAACTTTACCTTAAAAAGTTGCAAAATGCACAACACATGAAATAAGTTTCATTCATTGAATTCAATAGTAATTCTTATTCAATTTACCAATAGCTACTAATAATTATGTAAAGCAAATATGCATACAGATACAAAAGTCGCTGCCCACGGCTTACATTCGCTAATGGTGCAATGGCAAAATGCTGGAGCCATTTTCATAATATAAGATAAGGTAAAGCTACCCTTGTGTTCTTCAGACATGTACTAGCCTCCAGAAAATGAGTTCTCAGCCTCTTAAAACTAACATGTAAAGATGCAAAACCGTCATATCCCTCCATTTGTACACTGGTGTAAAAGCATTGACACTGAATGTAACTGCATGTCGAGGTAGCAGCATGTTTGATGGACCATAATCCATAATGCTCTATTGGCAAGAATTTTGAAAGATGAGGACCGGTGCATCTGGCCAACATTTCTTAACCAAATGAGTAAAATGAATCTTTCAGTAGTATGTAAATGGGGATTCTGAAACTGGCTTCTGGCTGTGGTGCCGACCGCCATATTGGATTGTGACGTCACTGCGGCCATCTTGGATGACCTTGACCCCGGTGGCCATTTTGGATCCGCCATCTTGGATGACGTCATTTTGTTTTCTCGAACATTCCGCCATTTTGAATTATGACGTCACCGTTGCATTTTCCGTTACGTCCGCCATCTTTAACTTTTTTATTTATTATCCGATTTTAATGAAAAAAATTTAAAATTTATAAAAAAATTCAATTAATAAAATTTTAATATATTTTTTTTAAAAAACGTACTTTTTAGACACGGAGTTCGGAGTCCTCGGTTCGAACCCGACGAGGTCAAAAAAAATTAAAAATGGCGACAGGCTCCATCCTCAATGGTGGCTGCAGGCAGACTGACTTACCCCCACCACTTTTTTTCATAGCACATATATCTTCTAACCTCTACCGCCCCCCCCCCCCCACCCCTCCAACCAACCCATTTTTTTTTTTCATTATTTATTTTATCGTAAAAAAACTACTGTTGCTGTTCTCCCACCCCTCCATCTCTCTTTACCGTCATTCACACCCCTACCCTCCTCCTCCCATATTTTGTGTAGAGTATAAATACACCTGTTGTCGGACCCGGGAAGACTTCAGTTACCTGCAGTTCGTCTCCTCATTGCCAGCATCGTGGTCCTTTAACAGCTAACATGTCATCGAAAAAATTAATCGACGATCCATGGATGCTGGAGTCCTCTACGTGCATACGCATGAACGATATGAGCGTTGAAGAAGACGAGGAAACATACCTTCACAACTGGTATGCCATCGAGCGCTGCAGACGACAGGGACGTCGCTGGTCGCGAGACGAGCCATGGGGTCGATCCCCCGATCGTGACCACTCACCAGTAGAGTTTGCCCGTCAAGTGTTTGGAGAGGCGGCCTCTCACCAGTTCGTGAACCATGGACCATCACGTGAGGCGTCATTGTCCCACACAACCATTGCTGGTGCTGCCCGAGAGCCTGATACATCTCGTGACAGATCTCCATCTTTGTCATCTCCCACACCGTCGAGACCATTAACGTCAATTGCATCACGCCGAATGTCAAGTTCTGCAATGTCTACACCGTCGTCATCGCTACCTCATCATCATCATCCCGTGTCGAAGTGTACGGATAGCCATCGCTCCATACCAGAGTCCACAGAAGAACAGTGATCTGCGTGACGACAAGTATAGCGTGAAATATTTACAGTGTTCAAGTTTTGTCACTCCTGTTGCGTCAGTTATTGTTCCGTAGCTATATCAAAACTATTATTTGAATCAAGTGTGAACTAACTAACCATAATCATCAGTGACTCAAAATTACGTGTTATATTTTTTATCGCCCATAAAAATTTATATGTGGTGCGTAAGACTATAAAGAAAATATACAATCAGAACTATATGTAATGAACTACACTTCAACATTGTAATGCGTCCTCTGTAATCGTCTGGTACCGGACTGGGAATTGTTGGAAATAAAATAAATCCAATTTATGTGTGTATGTTATATTAATCCGCCATCACTATACTAAATTAAAGTTTAAAAAAAATATTAAATATCCTTATTTCACGTTAAATACTATTAGTTATAAAAAAAGTAGCAGGGAAAAATTTACAATTTAAAAGTTATTTACATTTATAAAAAAGCTGATACTTGAAATAACACTAATGTGTTGCATTTATAAAAAAAGTTGATATTTAAAATAATAATGCATTACATGTATAAAAAAGTGATATTTAAAATAAAAATTGTCTACATTTATAAAAAAATTCAATATTAAAAAATATATATTTCAAGTTTAATGAAAAAATCTTTCAGATTAGATACTGAATAATTTTTCAAAAAGCCAACGCAGAGGCGGCGTGAGATCGCTCGTCCGTGACGAGGTACCAGCACAAGGTGGGAGTGGTGGCAGGGGAGGTGGGAAAAAAAAAAATTTGCAAGCGCTCACATCCGCCGCCAGCAATATGCAACATCAGGACGCCAAGCCCCGCCTCCACCAGGGCCGCATGGTGGGGGAAATCTACCTTCATTCCTCCGTTGGACGCGGCAGAGAGCGCCGCGCAGAGGACACCGCTCCGAGAATGCTCGCAATTTACATTTAAAAAACTCAAATTACTTTTTCACGTAAATGTAATGTACACACAAATTGTAGTTACAAAAAAAAATATTAACAAACTATTACACATAAATTTCATTTACACAAAACAATTTTTTTTAATGTTTCAATATATCTTTTTCATCAATCCACGAGTCAAACTCTGGTCCATGATGCAACCAGCGTATCAAGGCCCTACCTCTCTTGCGTTTTAACACTTTCTCAACGAGAAATGTATATGGAAATTTAGTTTTCATAATCTCTTCTCCATAAAACGCCCCTGTTGTACGTTTACACTTTAGATACTCGAGAAAATAAGTATGTGGATACGTATTTTTTATTCTACATACACGAAAAAGTTCACCAGTCCAATTCCCTTTGTAAGGTCTGTGAAAAATTCCGCGATTCTTCGAAATTCGCACAATGTCGCCGATATTCGCTTTTTTCTTTCGAGAATCTAGTATATTCGTCTTGGAGTACACAGTTCGAAGCAGTCGATTTTTCTTGACATCTTTCGGCTTTAATTTCGTTGTGGAATGCACTGTAGAATTGTATTCCCGCACAAGTTTAGGAAGTAAATTCAGCCACTTGTAATTCCCATTCGCTGTAAAATTCCTATACAGTTTATTCTTCATCGTACGAATCACCTGTTCTGCCATTGACGCTTTGACACCGCTAAACGTAGAGTAGTGATTGATGTCAAACTTTTTCATCATTGCCTTGAATGATGCATTGAAGAATTCTTTCCCGTCGTCCGTCTGAAGTAACGAAGGTCTTCGTTTCTGTTTCAAAATATCCGCCATAGCACTCGTAACTTCCACAGCAGTTTTCCGTTTTAAGGGTCTAGCCCACAGGTACTTTGAATAAGTGTCTATGACTATGAGAACGTACCTGTAGCCCTTGTTCACACGTGAATATTCGCACATTTCGAGCAGATCAGACTGCCAATTATTGTCCAATCCTTTAATCTTGATTTTTCGTCGCGGATAATTACGTCTCGCAGGCGCGTGTAGTTCGCGCGCAATACCAGATCGACTCATCGTATGTATCCAGCTTCCCGTAATTCTTCTATAATGGAAACGATTTCGTTGGTGTGTGCGTTATTTCCCACACTCTGAGATGCCTGGAGCAGTCTCAGGCGAGCAACTAATTCATTAGGGTCGTCCCAAAACTGGAAATCAATTTTGCTATTCGTGTCGAGTTTATAAAGTCCGGACCCTTCCACATCTAAAAAAAGGCTAGCTATCAAAGGATATTTCACATGTTCATAATCTTTGAATCGACCCGATTTCGGGTCATTTTTTGCATAAACAGCATTGGAAGCTTCTAGCAATCTTCTATATTTTCGCAAATCCATCTCAGAATACCGTCGCGGTTTTTTACGAAACAAAAGTTCACATAATCCGCGAGTAAGTTTTATGACCTCTTTTCCACATTCAATATTATCGTCGGACACGAAATGAACTTCCTTCGAACCAAGGACCCACTTAGTACCTCGTTTATGCACTCCATACGTCGCGTCGTTGTTTCGTGGCACAGATAAGGCTAGGTATTCGCTGGCGAGAGGACCGACTTCGAAACTTTTTTTGTTTCGAGGTTTCTTCCTAAGAATTCGACCGGAATGAACTTCGTCTTCGCTAGTAGAAACGATTGAATTATCTGTTAATTGTGGACTCCGCTTTCGTTTGCCCGTGGACGTAGTTTGCGGCTCTTCTTTTATTTCAATTTTAGTTGGTTTCTCGTTTTCGACGACCCCTCGCCTGGATATGAAACTATCCAGACGGGCACTCAAGGGTTTCAATTTTTCCTCTCTTCGAACCTCGTCGCTTAATCTGTGCTGCTTGGCAAGCAGGTATTTCGCGCGAATGTCTTCGATGACATCATGCAGTTGCTTAACCAAATCGGTTTTAACATCCATAGTGTTTATTTCGAAACACCTTTAGACACCAGGTGCGAATTAAGTTTGGACAGAAGCGACTTTAGCTCATCGCGCCTTTGTGCATTTGAAACTTCGATCATGTCTCGAATTCGTGAATCAGAGGCTTCTACGCGCTGGTCTATGGCTACAAGGTACACTATTATTTCGTCTTTTGCACGTTTTATTTCTTGGCCAAGTAGCGAAATGTATTTACGTATTTCAGCATCATGGTTCACGGCGCATAGCTGTGTACTTGGAGCTCGACTGGTACGACCGAATTTAGAAATGCTATGATTCATGTTTGACGATAAACTGGTCGAAACCTTGTCTGTACCTGCCCTTATATAGAGTCCAGTCTTTGACTATAACTAGGAATCCGTGCTCGTCTTTCCAACACAAGGAACACATGTCTTTGAATTCCTGAAACGACATGTCGGTGTTTACGTGGTCGTCGTAGGCGTGACGCAAATTAAGTTCGTCCATGCGAAACAAAACTAGAACATTCGCATTAGTAGTATATAAATGGGGCTTCTGGAACATGGCTTCTGGCTGTGGAGCTGTGTGTCCTTTCCGCCATCTTGGATTGTGACGTCACGGCGGCCATCTTGGATGGTTGTGACCTTTGACCTTGACCTTTAATTTGATCCTCAAAAATCGCCAAAAATTTGCCAAAATTGGGCAAAAATTGCCCAAAATTCCTCAAAATTCGCCAAAATTTCAATTTTTTTGAAAAAAAATTCCGCCAAAAAATCTCAAAAAATTCCACAATTCAAAAATCAGGATTTCGAAAATCCTCAAAAGTCGTTTTGCCCTAGAAAGAACCCAAATTCCTAAAAGCGGCTTAAAACTCCTAAGAGCTAGCCGCTCTAAGCCGCCGAGGTCATGACCTTGAAAACTAGGATGCCATGACAGCCATATTGGATGATGACGTCACCGTTGCAATTTACGTTACGGCCGCCATCTTTAAAATCTTTATTTATTATCCGATTTTAATGAAAAAAACTCCAAAATTCATCAAAAAATTAACGTATTTGAATTCTGTTTGATTATATCGATGTACGTCCTTGGTTCGATTCCCGGCGAGAGTAAACGGTTGATCCTTCCTCCATGAAAGCTACCTAGACTGATCTACCACCTCCAGTACCAAGGTATATATCATCAACTGGTATGACATCATGTCCGCCATCTTGTATTCATCCGCTGGAGACCGTCATCTTGTTTTCATCTGCTAGAGTGTGCCGATACCATGTAGTATAATTTTATGTTCACCATACCTTTGTCCTCAACTGTTGACATTGAACTTTGACCTTGACCATGAACTTTGTCCTTGACCTTGAAATTTGACCTTGAACTTTGACCTTGACCTTGAACTTTGACCTTGAAATTTGACCTTGACCTTAAAAATTGACCTTGACCTTGAAATTTGACCGTGACATTGAAATTTGACTTTGTCCTTGAAATTTGACTTTGTCCTTGTCGACCATCATGGATCCGACATTTTATGTTCAGTACATGCTACCAGGAGCTACCACCTGCCAGGGTACTCCATCTTGTGTGTGTACTTGTATTATGGAGTACATTTCCATCTGGTTAATTTTATTCTAACCTGCTACAGTGCAGTAATCATTTATTACCGAGGTGCCCCCGCCATATTGAAATTCGGACGCCATCTTGAAATCATGTAATAATGTAGCTAGAAAAGCGGGAAAAAAATCCAAAATTCATTAAATAAATCACTCATTAACTTACATATTGATTCGATCCGCTCCCGTCCTCGGTTCGATACCCGAGCGATGCAATAATGTTTAATTTTATGAAAAAATAATAATTTCAATATACCATGTTCATCATTCTTAAAGAGACTTTAAAACCTCTACTAACATCATCCTATCAGACATCAAGACCACCATATTGTAAATTCATAATTGTAATGTTAGAGATTCGTGAAAAAGTTCAAAATTCATTAAATAAATTTGTAATCTATATACTGATTGATTAAATCGACTAAGGTCCTTGGTTCGATCCCTGGCCGATACAAATCAACTTTAATTTTAAAAAAGTACCAGAAAAGTGTAAGGTTCGAGAAATAAAACACCTCAAAGTCTTTTACAAACATAATATTTATTACACAATTTCTATCCTACTACAGAATCACTTGCGAAAGCCAGCAATCTTATAAACATTTAGCCCTGCATAGACGTGCATCGACTACTTCTTAGCTCCAAATGGCTCCAAATGCTTCAAAAGGCTCCAAATGCTCCAACAGCTCCAAAAAAAGGCTCCAAATGCTCCAATAACCACCAAATGCTTAACACAGCTCCAAATGGCTCCAAATGCTCCAAACGGCCTCCAAATGCTTGACAGCCTCCAAATGCTTGACAGCTCCAAATGGCTCCAAATGCTCCAAACGGCTCCAAATGCTCCAAATGTCTCCAAATTGCTCCAAATGCTCCAAACGGCTCCAAATGCTCCAAATTGCTCCAAATGTTCCAAACGGCTCCAAATGCTCCAAACAGCTCCAAATGCTCCAAACGGCTCCAAATGCTCCAAATGTCTCCAAATGCTCCAAACGGCTCCAAATGCTCCAAATGTCTCCAAAAGGCTCCAAATGCTCCAAACGGCTCCAAATTGCTCCAAATGCTCCAAATTGCTCCAAATGCTCCAAACGGCTCCAAATGCTCCAAATGTCTCCAAATGCTCCAAACAGCTCCAAATGCTCCAAACGGCTCCAAATACTCCAAATGTCTCCAAATGCTCCAAATGCTCCAAATGCTCCAAAAGGCTCCAAATGCTTCAAAAGGCTCCAATTGCTCCAAACGGCCTCCAAATGCTCCAAATGGCTCCAAATGCTCCAAATGGCTCCAAATGCTCCAACAGCTCCAAAAGGCTCCAAATGCTTCAAAAGGCTCCAATTGTTCCAAGAGCTCCATCTTCAATTGATTCCAACTGATTCCAATTACTTTTCTTATCGAACTTGGCATGGTTACTAACATGTCTTTATTAGTATACATTTTGACTGGCAGTGGTAACGTATTTTGCACCTTTAAGTTATAAGTTTTATTTAGAAATCAGATTTCGATAAATGGTAGATACCATTTGGAAAGAAAATATATTAATTTATCTTCAAGTTTATACACATTTAATTTAAGCCATTATTGTATGTAGCCAGCTTCCCTCAGTTCTTTGAGTATGAAGGATATTTCTTTAATGTTCGAATAGTTTCCTGCACAAAGAGATCCATGTAGTAGTCGTAGCCTGTCAACCAATATGTTAGGATCTTCCCATGAGGTATAATCAAACTCTTCTGCTGCGTTCATCATCCTTGCATGTTTATAATAAATATTATTATCTCTGGTGTCTATCGTTTTAACACCAACCTCAAGGTCACTTTCGTCATCGTGACAGTGATTATCACAAGCTTGATCAGGATAATTTATTTTATTACGACGTTTCCATCGTTTTGGTCTCAAACCACCATCACAGTCTTCGCTCTTGCATGCTTTTGGTGCTTCAGCACAGTACTCAATCATGTCAGCCTTAGATGTGTCAGCACAGTCTTCGTTCACGCCAGCTTCTGATGTGTCACCACAGTCTTCAATCATGTCAGCACCACAAACTTGATCAGGATAATTTATTTTATTACGTCGTTTCCATCGTTTTGGTCTCAGACCGCCATCACAGTCTTCGATCTTGCCTGCTTTAGGTGATTCAGTACAGTACTCAATCATGTCAGCCTTAGATGTGTCAGCACAGTCTTCGTTCACGCCAGCTTCTGATGTGTCACCACAGTCTTCAATCATGTCAGCACCACAAACTTGATCAGGATAATTTATTTTATTACGTCGTTTCCATCGTTTTGGTCTCAGACCGCCATCACAGTCTTCGATCTTGCCTGCTTTAGGTGCTTCAGTACAGTACTCAATCATGTCAGCCTCAGATGTGTCACCACAATCTTCAATCATGCACGCTTCAGATGATTCATCATAGTCTTCGACCTTGTGAGCTTCAGATGGTTCTCCATCTTTCTCATTTTCATGGAAACGACTAGATATTGGAGTAAATATATTTTCATTTCTAATGTGGTTACAACTTCCTTCGTTTGTTTTAGATTTTAAATTATTATCTTGATCTAGATCAGTAATTTTAGCATTAGCTTTTTCGCCTTCGTTCCTCTTCCGCGATGTTGTAGCCCAGTCTTCGTTATCTTTATTCATCTTAATTGTACAGGTCTTGTAATGTCTATCCAAGTAATATCTTCTACCAAAGGATTTCTGACACTGACTGCAATGAAATGGTTTTTGACAAGGACCCAAATTACACTCGCTTCTCTCATGTCGTTTAGCATTCTTTCTCAAGGTAAACACCTTGCTACAGTATCTGCAGTGATGACGTTTCGATACAGCAACAAATCCCGAATCAGGATTCATATTAGTTACTGAGACTAATGCCAGATGCACACTAAGAGTTTTAAATTAGATATATTACTTAAATAGAATTTTTTAATTATTTCATCAGCGAGAATTAATTTATCTCATTCAAAGGTACTTTTTGCAAGTAGTTCTGCTTTTCAACAACAGATGTCGCCACATGTTACTTGCAGGTAAATAATATTTAGTTCTTTTATGCGGGATGCGGGATGCTCACTAACGATCGAAATAGAACGATGGCTTCGCTAGACTCCATGGAGAAGGAAGTTCGTCCATCCTGTTAGTGCTTCTTAGATTTCTCAGAAATTATTTGACTGAGTAATGATAATTTTTTTTTTTAATTTCCGCCTGATAAAAATATTACAAGTAATGATTGAGTAGCAGAAGTTCACTAATTATATGCAACCTTGAATAAAAAAATGACATGCTTCATTAAGTAAAAAAATCCTTCATGCAGAGATAAATTCCTCATCAGTAACCAGAAGCACTCGGAGAAAACCATCAGATGTATAGTCAGGAATAATCAGAAGCACCCAGTGAAAACCATCAAAATATTGTCAAGAATAATCAGGAGCACACGGAGAAATCCATCAAAATATTGTCAAGAATAATCAGGAGCACACGGAGAAATCCACCATAATACTGTCAAGAATAAACGGGAGCACACGGAGAAAACCGCCATAATATTGACAAGAATAATCGGAAGCACACGGAGAAAACCGCCACAAGTTTTCTTTGATATCATAAAATTTCAGGTTAAAAAATAATAAAAAATAAATTAATAAAAAATTTAAAAAAATAAAATAAAAAATACATAAAATTCTGTCTTGTACTAGAACTATATCTTTGCTCAACAATGAGAAGTTCACAAGCTAGCAGAATCTGTTTATGTATTTTTTATTTTATTTTTTTTAATTTTTTATTAATTTATTTTTTATTATTTTTTCCTGAAATTTTATTATATCAAAGAAAACTTGTGGCGGTTTTCTCCGTGTGCTTCCGATTATTCTTGTCAATATTATGGCGGTTTTCTCCGTGTGCTCCCGTTTATTCTTGACAGTATTATGGTGGATTTCTCCGTGTGCTCCTGATTATTCTTGACAATATTTTGATGGATTTCTCCGTGTGCTCCTGATTATTCTTGACAATATTTTGATGGTTTTCACTGGGTGCTTCTGATTATTCCTGACTATACATCTGATGGTTTTCTCCGAGTGCTTCTGGTTACTGATGAGGAATTTATCTCTGCATGAAGGATTTTTTTACTTAATGAAGCATGTCATTTTTTATTCAAGGTTGCATATAATTAGTGAACTTCTGCTACTCAATCATTACTTGTAATATTTTTATCAGGCGGAAATTAAAAAAAAAAATTATCATTACTCAGTCAAATAATTTCTGAGAAATCTAAGAAGCACTAACAGGATGGACGAACTTCCTTCTCCTTGGAGTCTAGCGAAGCCATCGTTCTATTTCGATCGTTAGTGAGCATCCCGCATCCCGCATAAAAGAACTAAATATTATTTACCTGCAAGTAACATGTGGCGACATCTGTTGTTGAAAAGCAGAACTACTTGCAAAAAGTACCTTTGAATGAGATAAATTAATTCTCGCTGATGAAATAATTAAAAAATTCTATTTAAGTAATATATCTAATTTAAAACTCTTAGTTTGCATCTGGCATTAGTCTCGGTAACTAATATGAATTCCGATTTAGGATCTGACGCTGTATCGAAACGTCATCACTGTAGATACTGTAGCAAGGTGTTTACCTTGAGAAAGAATGCTAAACGACATGAGAGAAGCGAGTGTAATTTGGGTCCTTGTCAAAAACCATTTCATTGCAGTCAGTGTCAGAAATCCTTTGGTAGAAGATATTACTTGGATAGACATTACAAGACCTGTACAATTAAGATGAATAAAGATAACGAAGACTGGGCTACAACATCGCGGAAGAGGAACGAAGGCGAAAAAGCTAATGCTAAAATTACTGATCTAGATCAAGATAATAATTTAAAATCTAAAACAAACGAAGGAAGTTGTAACCACATTAGAAATGAAAATATATTTACTCCAATATCTAGTCGTCTCCATGAAAATGAGAAAGATGGAGAACCATCTGAAGCTTACAAGGTCGAAGACTATGATGAATCATCTGAAGCGTGCATGATTGAAGATTGTGGTGACACATCTGAGGCTGACATGATTGAGTACTGTACTGAAGCACCTAAAGCAGGCAAGATCGAAGACTGTGATGGCGGTCTGAGACCAAAACGATGGAAACGACGTAATAAAATAAATTATCCTGATCAAGTTTGTGGTGCTGACATGATTGAAGACTGTGGTGACACATCAGAAGCTGGCGTGAACGAAGACTGTGCTGACACATCTAAGGCTGACATGATTGAGTACTGTACTGAATCACCTAAAGCAGGCAAGATCGAAGACTGTGATGGCGGTCTGAGACCAAAACGATGGAAACGACGTAATAAAATAAATTATCCTGATCAAGTTTGTGGTGCTGACATGATTGAAGACTGTGGTGACACATCAGAAGCTGGCGTGAACGAAGACTGTGCTGACACATCTAAGGCTGACATGATTGAGTACTGTGCTGAAGCACCAAAAGCATGCAAGAGCGAAGACTGTGATGGTGGTTTGAGACCAAAACGATGGAAACGTCGTAATAAAATAAATTATCCTGATCAAGCTTGTGATAATCACTGTCACGATGACGAAAGTGACCTTGAGGTTGGTGTTAAAACGATAGACACCAGAGATAATAATATTTATTATAAACATGCAAGGATGATGAACGCAGCAGAAGAGTTTGATTATACCTCATGGGAAGATCCTAACATATTGGTTGACAGGCTACGACTACTACATGGATCTCTTTGTGCAGGAAACTATTCGAACATTAAAGAAATATCCTTCATACTCAAAGAACTGAGGGAAGCTGGCTACATACAATAATGGCTTAAATTAAATGTGTATAAACTTGAAGATAAATTAATATATTTTCTTTCCAAATGGTATCTACCATTTATCGAAATCTGATTTCTAAATAAAACTTATAACTTAAAGGTGCAAAATACGTTACCACTGCCAGTCAAAATGTATACTAATAAAGACATGTTAGTAACCATGCCAAGTTCGATAAGAAAAGTAATTGGAATCAGTTGGAATCAATTGAAGATGGAGCTCTTGGAACAATTGGAGCCTTTTGAAGCATTTGGAGCCTTTTGGAGCTGTTGGAGCATTTGGAGCCATTTGGAGCATTTGGAGCCATTTGGAGCATTTGGAGGCCGTTTGGAGCAATTGGAGCCTTTTGAAGCATTTGGAGCCTTTTGGAGCATTTGGAGCCGTTTGGAGCATTTGGAGACATTTGGAGCATTTGGAGCCGTTTGGAGCATTTGGAGCTGTTTGGAGCATTTGTAGACATTTGGAGCATTTGGAGCCGTTTGGAGCATTTGGAGCAATTTGGAGCATTTGGAGCCGTTTGGAGCATTTGGAGCAATTTGGAGCCGTTTGGAGCATTTGGAGACATTTGGAGCGTTTGGAGCATTTGGAGCATTTGGAGCCGTTTGGAGCATTTGGAGCTGTTTGGAGCATTTGGAGCATTTGGAGCATTTGGAGCCGTTTGGAACATTTGGAGCAATTTGGAGCCGTTTGGAGCATTTGGAGCCATTTGGAGCTGTCAAGCATTTGGAGGCTGTCAAGCATTTGGAGGCCGTTTGGAGCATTTGGAGCCATTTGGAGCTGTGTTAAGCATTTGGTGGTTATTGGAGCATTTGGAGCCTTTTTTTGGAGCTGTTGGAGCATTTGGAGCCTTTTGAAGCATTTGGAGCCATTTGGAGCTAAGAAGTAGTCGATGCACGTCAATGCAGGGCTAAATGTTTATAAGATTGCTGGCTTTCGCAAGTGATTCTGTAGTAGGATAGAAATTGTGTAATAAATATTATGTTTGTAAAAGACTTTGAGGTGTTTTATTTCTCGAACCTTACACTTTTCTGGTACTTTTTTAAAATTAAAGTTGATTTGTATCGGCCAGGGATCGAACCAAGGACCTTAGTCGATTTAATCAATCAGTATATAGATTACAAATTTATTTAATGAATTTTGAACTTTTTCACGAATCTCTAACATTACAATTATGAATTTCCAATATGGTGGTCTTGATGTCTGATAGGATAATGTTAGTAGAGGTTTTAAAGTCTCTTTAAGAATGATGAACATGGTATATTGAAATTATTATTTTTTCATAAAATTAAACATTATTGCATCGCTCGGGTATCGAACCGAGGACGGGAGCGGATCGAATCAATATGTAAGTTAATGAGTGATTTATTTAATGAATTTTGGATTTTTTTCCCGCTTTTCTAGCTACATTATTACATGATTTCAAGATGGCGGTCGAATTTCAATATGGCGGGGGCACCTCGGTAATAAATGATTACTGCACTGTAGCAGGTTAGAATAAAATTAACCAGATGGAAATGTACTCCATAATACAAGTACACACACAAGATGGAGTACTCTGGCAGGTGGTAGCTCCTGGTAGCATGTACTGAACATAAAATGTTGGATCCATGATGGTCGACAAGGACAAAGTCAAATTTCAATGTCACGGTCAAATTTCAAGGTCAAGGTCAAATTTTAAGGTCAAATTTCAAGGTCAAGGACAAAGTTCATGGTCAAGGTCAAAGTTCAATGTCAACAGTTGAGGACAAAGGTATGGTGAACATAAAATTATACTACATGGTATCGGCACACTCTAGCAGATGAAAACAAGATGACGGTCTCCAGCGGATGAATACAAGATGGCGGACATGATGTCATACCAGTTGATGATATATACCTTGGTACTGGAGGTGGTAGATCAGTCTAGGCAGCTTTCATGGAGGAAGGATCAACCGTTTACTCTCGCCGGGAATCGAACCAAGGACGTACATCGATATAATCAAACAGAATTCAAATACGTTAATTTTTTGATGAATTTTGGAGTTTTTTTCATTAAAATCGGATAATAAATAAAGATTTTAAAGATGGCGGCCGTAACGTAAATTGCAACGGTGACGTCATCATCCAATATGGCTGTCATGGCATCCTAATTTTCAAGTTCATGACCTCGGCGGCTTAGAGCGGCTAGCTCTTAGGAGTTTTAAGCCGCTTTTAGGAATTTGGGTTCTTTCTAGGGCAAAACGACTTTTGAGGATTTTCGAAATCCTGATTTTTGAATTGTGGAATTTTTTGAGATTTTTTGGCGGAATTTTTTTTCAAAAAAATTGAAATTTTGGCGAATTTTGAGGAATTTTGGGCAATTTTTGCCCAATTTTGGCAGATTTTTGGCGATTTTTGAGGATCAAATTAAAGGTCAAGGTCAAAGGTCAAGGTCACAACCATCCAAGATGGCCGCCGTGACGTCACAATCCAAGATGGCGGAAAGGACACACAGCTCCACAGCCAGAAGCCATGTTCCAGAAGCCCCATTTATATACTACTCGCATTATCTCGTAGGAGATGTTTGGGTATTCTACTGTACGTCTGACACAGGTATATGCAGTCTACCTTGGCGTGCCTACCCATGGAAAAGTACTCTTGTATAATGCCCTGCTTCTCACAAGCAACATCATCGAAAACAAACACGGAATTAGGCTTTCCTTCGTCGGTAGACACCACATCGGTATTATCGCTAAACGGAAAATACTCCAGACCATCCACCGAGCGTAGAACAGTGGCCAAGCGCTGGTACTTTGGCTGTTGCAACGACTTGGAATACAAGTAAATGTTCTTGAACCGAAGACCGTTTGGTTCCTCCAGTAAACTCAGTAGAACGCACGTCTTGCCACAGTTTGACGGTCCTGCTATGATGCAACGTACGGTGGACGGTAATAATACACCATGTCGCGATTCGCGACCGCTAGATTCATCGTCTTGCGTAATGCGCACTGGCAAACACACTTCTTGCTTGACTACCTCCATTGCTACTGACGAACATCCTATAAGAACAATCGTATTTATTGATTTTAGGTCAGTTTGATTGTAATGCCTCGAAGAGGTAAGAACAATAAACACATCGGTGCAGGACTCGTAAACTCGCTGATAAACAATCTACCATTCGAGCTACACATTCCCGGCTACAGATTTTGCGGCCCCGGCACTAAACTAGCGAAAAGGTTAGCTCGCGGTGACGTGGGCATTAATTCTCTCGACGAAAAGTGCAAGCAGCACGATATTGCGTATTCCCTCAGCAAGGATCTGGAATCCAGGCACCGGGCCGACGAGACATTGGCACAGGAAGCTGAAGATATTAGTAAATCGTCGCACGCGGGTCTAGGAGAAAAAATCGCAGCCTGGGGCGTATCTAAAATCATGAAGGCAAAGACCAAATTAGGAATGGGTGCCCGTAAACCCAGAACTCGCAAGACCAAGAAACGCAAGATACAAAGATCCAATAAGAAAAAAGGGGGATTTTTACCGTTGCTGGTGCCTGCTATAGGTGCACTAGGCGGGATCGCAGCAGCCGCTTCCAACATTGCAAGGGCCGTGAATACGTCCAAGAACCAGAAAAATCAATTAAAGGAAGCACGTAGACATAATGCAAGCATGGAAGCCATTGCCATGGGTAAAAAAAACGGTGCAGGACCTTACCAAAGTCCTCACAAATCAGGCCGAGGCATGAAAAAGAAACGAAAATCCTAAGTTCTTTGCCGAAACGTCCGCTCACCAGCGTAGATTTAATAAAGTACGCACGCAAATTGAAAATACCAAATTTCCGCAGCGTGTTTATGCGAGACACTTTGCCCAGCAAACCAAAAACCAACGAACGCGCCATAATTAATTTTGGCACGTCGGCAGGTCGCGGCACGCACTGGGTGGCGTACATAAAGTCTGGAAAAAAAGCTACTTACTATGACAGTTTCGGTAATTTGAGACCTCCGCCTGAACTTAGGCGGTACCTGGGTCGGTCCACTACATTGTTCTACAATTACGAAACGGAACAGAAGCCTAATCAAACAAACTGCGGTCACTTGTGCTTGAGATTCCTAAGTATAAAATAAATGAACAGTAGCGAAAATAAATCAGTCATGTCCGTAACACTGATATTGTCAGGCCGTAGCTCACAGCTACGAGCCACATTCTACCCGCCACTGGACTTGAATGGAGAATGGAGCATCGGGCTCGCAGATTTTCAAACGTATAATGCCATACCAAACATTGACGACGAAAACTGCAAAATGTGCTTCTTGAAAAGCGATGGAACATCAACTCAGGAAATTTCCATACCTACCGGGGCGTACGAGTTGATCGATATTACGAATTACATCAAGCAAGCTTTGACTCCAAACACAATTTTCGAATTGCGAGATAATCCAAACATGTAATACGTGTAAACTGCAATTTGGCAAGTGGAACGTACCTCAACGAAAGACTAAACAACATGCTACACGAGTTTTCGCCAACGGTCCCACCTGGATATAAACTGGTCGAAGTACCGCAAAGTATCATTTACGCCCCTGTGCTCACCAAAACAGTACACGAAGTGGTAGTCGACATTGTCGATCAAAACGATAAACTAGTAAATTTTAGAAACGAAGAAATCACACTACGTTTACACTTGAAGCGATGGGACTGATTTTCAAGGCCTATAAATCAAAGAAGCGACACGAACCCAGGACCAGTCTGTTTCGAGGCCGCGCTGCGCTAACACCTCTTAACGTGAATTATCTCCGCAGTTTAGGCTACAAAGTTCACAAGCATGGAAGATTATTTAAACGTGTCAGAAAAAGCTCAGTTTAGCGACGATGTAAATAAATTTGAATACCACTGCTACGCACCCTACCTCCAAGGGCCGTATATGCCCGGTAGGGAAATACGCATTCCGGTACAGAAACAAGACGTTTATACTCTACCTTGCCAGTCGTTTATTCGTATAAGAGGCACGCTGACAAAGGCGGACGGAACACATCCTACAACTGCGTATTTCGGACGAAACGGAATATTGCATTTATTCGAACGAATTATTTTCGAATTGAATAATATTGCGATCGACGAATCGTGGGACTTGGGCATTACTGCCACGATGAAAAATTACCTGTCTCTAACACCGAACGACCTGAGCGCGACCAAAATCGCGGGTTTTGGAATGGACCCCGATTTCAAAATTCCCATTTATGAATCTGGTAAATTCGAAGTTAGCATACCGCTTTCGATGCTTCTCGGCTTCGCGGAGGATTACAAGAAAATATTGATTCAAGCCCGCCAAGAACTTGTGTTAATTCTAGCGACAACGCACCTGAATGCCGTCGTGGGAGCACCCGGAAACGACCCCCAGCCGGTCACAGTCTCCGTCGCGAGCACCGAGTGGTTTGTTCCGCACATAACCGTCAGCACGAAAGAAAGGCTCAGACTATTAAGTTACGTCAAAAAAGACAAGACGGTCGAAATTGCTTTCAGGAGCTGGAATCTCGTAACTTGCCCCTTACTGACCCAGAACAGACGCAATCACTGGGTCGTCAAAATGTCGAGCAGTACAGAAAAACCGAGATATATAATATTAGCTTTGCAGACAGACAGACAAATGAACTTGAAAGCCGACAGGTCGGTGTTTGACCACTGTTTTATGGAAAATGTAAAATTATTTTTAAACAGCGAAAGCTACCCGTACGTGGACATGAACATTGATTTTGAAAATGGCGGTATTTCCTTACCGTATCACATGTACACGTAGTTCCAATCTTCGTACCACAGACGGGAATCGCACCCAATCCTGAGTCCGGACACCTACAAAACATTGGCTCCGCTAATCGTATTTGATGTGAGCAAACAAGACGAATCGATTCGTAGTTCAATGATTGATTGTCGATTGGAAATTTCCACGAGAAATGACGTACCGCCACTCACAACGGCGTTCTGTCTGATCCTACATGACAGATTAATTACTTACGATGCGTTTTCAGGTCTCGTGAAAATATTGAGCTAGATATAAATACGACTGCATGTATCATTTCATCATCAGTTGGCGACAAGATGTACTGCAACCTGCAAAGTTTCCAGAGTCAAAACGGCTTTGTTCTCAAAGAAATTTCCGTCACCTCCGGAGACAAGACTCGAACCCGCACCTTCCGACCCCCGTATCCGTGGAAACTACTAGACGAAAAAAGTAAACGGTCGAACGAATGGCTATGTAAATATTATCACGGACTAGAGTGGGACGAAGGAAAAATCCCATACCACCAAGTGAAAAACACACTTCAAGATTTACTAGTCCAAAACGAAATAATATACGTTGCCGGACCTGAACAGAAGAAATAGCTACGAGATCTATGTGACGGCGGAACAGTTGAAATTGTAGATGTACAGACCGACTATGGCTGTCCTTCCCTACGCAAACTCTGTTCAATGTACGAAGCTAAGCATCCAAACGACAAGTTCGAACATGTCTGTGCCTGTTCAAACTCGCAGCTAATGCAGAAATGGCACTCGCAACAGTGCGAATAATTTTTTTTTATTTTTAATATTGGCAAACCCGATTATTTTTTTAAATAGTGGCACATCTGATTATTATTTTTTTGCTATAAATAGCTCGAAAATCGAGCTCTATCAATCAGTTTACGTTCGGACACGATGATGACACCATTCCAGCCGGAAACAGAGTACCTGAGTGCTAAACCAGACTTCAACTGTGTCGAATATAGTTTCCTGGATGAAGAAGAAAATTTACGTACTTATACGGAAATCTGTTACGGTGGAGTATTGCATTTCCTAATGGCTCATTCGCCACACAGTTATGAACCATCGCAACTACAAATAAACTGTACCGGTCCGGATACGTGTGTCGTGTTTAACCTCAGACCGACAACCGTACTTCCGTGCAGCACAGAAGAAATTCTCCACAAGACTCTACACGCATCCGACTGCACGCCAGAAGACTGTAGCGGTATCGTTCCCGGCACCCTGGACTGCAGTGAGCAGTCCAAACCCATGTCTACGAGACGCAGCGACCTGTCCAAACTCGCGGCTTCGAAGCGCAGCGACCTGTCCAGACCTGAACTCAAGGCTTCCAAACCCAAGACTAGGACACGTCGTCGCAGCATCAAGAAACGAGGATTGAGCTTCGTTACGCCGCACATCTACAGTGATAATGCTACGGACTTTTACGAATTTGATTCTGTAAAAACCATTCGTAGCGCCCTGTGTTCTGTACTCTCCGCCTTGTTAGATGTTTTGAAATAAATAAAAAAATACAGTACATAATTTTAATATCGTGTTTTTATTTACTTTGTCCTTTCATATAAATCTATACGTAGCACGAAGTTCTCATTAAAATACCTACAAGTTAGTAAAATTTGGTTAGAAAAAATAATAAGTGTTGCAACCGCGCTGCTGCGTAACTCCCGCAACAGCGCGATTAGCAACTCTTCCCCACAGTCATGCCCCAAGGCCAACCAAAGGTAAATAGCTTATTCCCTTATTCCCCGGGCAATGTGTGAGTGCCATTATAAAAACACAAAAAATTAAGTGCAGTCAACATTTACTATCAGACCTACTTAGGATTACAACCCCCTCCACGTATACATTGCATGTAACACATAGATGCCCTATACAAAAATATATATATAAAACTATAGTTAAACAAAAAATCTAAAGTTTTTGTCCTGTGCGCGCACTTTCCCGTTTGCTCGCGGCTCATACGGCAGTCCTCATGATAATACGTAAACGTACTTGAACTGTGTCCGTGCACTCCATCCAAATTATGACTATGTGGGCCCGAGTGACAAGTTCATTAACTTCTTTAAGTTCATTCATCCACTACAAAAATTATTGCCGGTCCTGAAGAAAGTCAAATTATGTTGCGAATCACAGTCTATTTTAGCATTTAGTATTTCACAGCCCCGACCTTCGCCTATTCTGGCCATAACAAGTATGAGCGTCGACTCCTTACTTTGAGCATGTTGAGTGGGGCCCCAGCTGGTGGTCAACGCGCCTCCGCGCCGTTGCCACACCGCGGGCCAGACGGTCGCACCGAACCATCCTCCTGCTGTCGAGTCCGGCTTGCAAGTCCCGTACTGCACACTCGCGCGCCACCGCTGAGCGCGTCACTCGGCTACGTCACCATCGAGCTTCTTCGGCCGTTCTCGGGTACACTCGAAACAACGACACCCACACATGACTAGACGGCCGTTAAGCAAACGGATTCACGTTCTTAGAGTCCTCCTAATGCAATTAAATAAAAAAACTAATAAACATAACTGTGAATAATGAAATAACAATAACCAAAGAATTAAATTATTAATTACAAAAACAGTTACCGGAAACGGTAACAGTGTTGAAGAATTTAAAAAAAAAAGTATTTATTATTTTTCAGTAAATTATTATTTAAATATGAAAGTGATGAAAATAACCTAATCTATAAAGTGTCAAATTATATCATTTCTCAATAAGTTGGTAATTATTTCTTCTGGAGCATGGCGATTCACGTGGCGACTCTTCCAGCTGCCAGGAGCTGAATGATTCTGATTGGCTAGTGAGTATCCCCCCCACCAAACAGGCAACATTTCCCGTCCCCCTCCTGATTTCCGCCACATTCGCTCCTCCCACTTTTCCCTCATCCCTCCCAATAATTCAAAAATAGAGCTGACCATGCTGCAGTTTTCGCGGAACCTGATTGGCTTGAGCCTGTGACCAAGGGTGGAATTTACCTATAAATTGCCGTGTGAGACGTCGGGGGCTTCACTTTTGGTCTTGCCGCCGTCACCGCATGTTCCCGTTCGAGCTTCGTTGCGACTCCTTCCGTTTCTACAACTCCAGCAGCTTGGTAAGTACAACTTCACCCAAAAATTTTCAACTTTGAAATTTTTTCCGCAGATTTTCAACTTTGAAAATTTTTTCCGTAAATTTTCAACTTTGTAAATTTTTTTCCGTAAATTTTTAACTTTGTAAATTTTTTCAGTAAATTTTTTCAACTTTGAGAATTTTTTTCCGTAGATTTTAAACTTTGAAATTTCTCCAGTCTCTCTTGCCTGTGTCCCCGCTGCGTCCTTCACCCAGTGTGCGTAGCAGCTGTAGTGAAGGTTGCTGCTGAGCCAGCTAGTACATGACACCGCACCTCCCGCGCAGCTGGTTGTAGAGGGGCAAGGACGCGGGAGAAAAAAAAAAGTCTTACATGCGCGTTCCTTTCTCGGCTCACGAGTTTCGATGTGCAAACAAGAATTAAACGTAGCAGTCATCTTGGAATTACGTTTGAAAAGAATATTATTTGATTGTAAATGTAATCATTGCAGCGAGATTAGTTTCAGTGTACGAAATCTATTCGGGTTATTAGTTTTACAGTTGACATCTTTGAAATGACATGTACATCGGTTGAATTTGTAACGTGTAATTAGGTTCACGACTATGTATGATTAAAATAAACTACTTGTCACGTTAGTTCCGAAGCGTGTAAATTAGGATAGATTCACGTTTGTGTTTGTATGAAAAAGTGTTAGCAACCTAAATTACTTTTTTCCGTGTCGAAATTATTAGTGCCTTCAGTTACAGTATTTTTTTTATTTTGAATTAACATTTTTCCTGGCATACATGTTTGTTATTATTCATACACGTACGACTTAGCTTGAAACAAGATGGATGACGTACGAGAGAGATAGAGGACTGGCAGGAGCTCCGTGCAGCTTGAGTTGTCGTGATGAAATGGCGGCTTGCGCGGGTGGGGGGAATCGCGCGCTCTCCCTCCCTCCCGCCGGCCCCTCACCACGCACACGGAGCGCTCGCGTCCTTACGCTGCATTTGTGGCCACCAGCTGACGTAATTCCTACGCGTGTCGCATGGCGCGACTGAATCCTCTGACGTGCTAAATGATTACACTATTAGTTTATATTATTATTCACAGTGGCAAAAAAAATAATAATGAAGGTAATGTTACATTTAAAGTTTACGATTTTTTTACAAAAGAGTTCATTTACCAATATTAATAACAGTAACTTATAATTTTTTACTGCTAAATGAAAAAAAGTATAGAAATTAGTACACGCTACCTATCCGAAGACGCATAACACGAGCATTTTCATTACTTCTACAATTACTTATCATAGTATGTATGTGTTGCAGGTATTCAATGCTTCTCCCTGCGTCGAGCTACTCCCCAGTGTGATCCGCTTGGAGAACGCCTGTCTGCCCTCTGGAGTTCCGTACGGTTCTGCCACGTTTCCGGTCAGTACATAAAACATAAAATATTTGTACATTAGTGTCTTTGTGCTGCCTTGAAAAAAAAAAAAAAATTCGAGTGCTAAGCCAGGTGGTATCTTTTCTGTGTTACAGGTTCCTGCGACCAGCGTGTGCTGCACGACGTTCCGGCCCTCCTCGTTGTACGTGCGTGCAGTGCACCCAGAGACGTTCCTGTTTTCTTCCGGTGAGTTGAATTTTTTTTTAAATTTCAACTTTTGCTTGTATACATGTACATGTCTGTGTGTTAGTGTTTGTGCGCGCGAATGCCTTTATGCTTGAAATTTTATTTTTTAATTATACTTGACAAATAAATTAAATTAACATGAAAATCACAAACATATAAACTTTAATCATTCATTACTTCATTTTCAAAATTTAATGGTGGAAATATTTAAATAAAGTGTATTACTATAATTTATCTGCTCGTGTTACAGACTCCATCAACATGAAGAGGACTTTGACTGGGGTTCCCGCGTCAGCCGGCCAGCCCTCGACCACGGGAGCCGTCCAGCCCTCGACCTCGGGGACCAGCCAGCTTGTGTCATCTCAGGTATGTGCACCGTCACCAGGGAATGGGTGTGCATACTGTGGCAAGTTATGCTAGACGGCATGAGCGTGCGTGCCAGGCAAATCCCGGCTGTACTACCGGAAGCCAATGCCATATATGCGGTAAGAAAATAAGCCGCAAAGACAGTTTGGTCCGACAGATTCGAACATGTGAGGGCACCGTCGAGCAAAGCTCAGGCTCGAGGTGCATTTACTGCGGGCAGCATTTCAAATATACCCGTGATGTTAGACACCACGAAAAGAGCCAGTGCCAGTTCAATCCTAGCCGTATTAACTATAAATGCTTAAAGTGCCAGGGAGAATTCACACGTAAAGATACGTTGTTTGTGCACAGCAAGACGTGCAATGGCCTGGCTCCTCAGGCCGCTAAGAGACGGCGCACGGACGAGCCCTCTGGCCGTCAACAGCCCGGCCCCAGCACTCGTCCGCAATACGTGGCGAGTGTGCCCGACCAGGCTCGAGTAGACTTGGAGGCGCAAGCGCCTGACCAGGCTCAGGTAGACTTGGAGGCAGGCGGTACCGGGTTCGTTGAGGCGGAGAGTGCGTTCCGCAGAAATTTGAAAACGTTAGTGGCAGTCAACAATGGTGTGACCAAAGATATTTGCACGTACCTGGGCGAAATGAAAAATAATTTGATCGATCGCATTACCCAGGAAGTACGTGAGAATGGCCCAGTAAAGTTCAATGTATGGCTTGAATGTGATTATGCCAAGCCCGCTCCCTTCGATGAAGGTGTAGACAAGAGGGCATTCAAGACAAAGAATATACCCATCTATGAAGAGAGCGACATTGAAGAGGCAGTAACGGAATGCATTGAAAAAATATGTAGGGAGGAAGACGAATATGTCAGCAAAGGCTCGGGGTGGACTCTGTCTTCAGTAAAGAAAATTCAGCTACGTTTCAACAAGTTAGTACCACTGCGAGTCTCCTCCTACATTGATCTACCATCCACAATCAAGAACAGGAAAGCATGCATAAATCCCATGAACCTGGAAGATAACGAGTTCTTCAAGTGGGCCATACTGGCGCGGTACGTGGAGGGGGAACATGTCAACCGAGTCGACCATCGATACCGTGAGCTGCAAGGTAAATTTGATTTTTCAGGGCTTGAGTTCCCCACCCCCCTCCACCAAATCAAAGTGTTTGAGAGGAACAATCTCGATGTGTCTGTCAACCTCTACAGCATCGATGAGAACGACAAGATCGCGCCAGTGCGTGTGGGGAAGGAGGAAAAGCAACACCATTTCGACCTCCTGTTGCTAACGTCCGAAGATAAGAACTCGCACTTTTGTTACATAAAAAATTTCTCAAGACTCGTCAGGTCCCAAATCACCGCCCACGATCATAAAATTCATGTGTGTAAGAGATGCTTCACGTATTACGATGATCAGCACCGAGTTTCAGGACTGACAGGACAGCAGTGTCTCGACGCGCACAAGATATTCTGCAGCACCCATGCTCCTGTGCGCGTCGAGATGCCTAAAGCTGACAAGAACGGCAAGCCACCTGTCCTAGAATTTAAAAACTTCCACCACATGTCAAAGATGCCCATCGTCGTTTACGCAGACTTTGAGGCCATTCTCGTGCCCATCCCATCATGCCAGCCGGACCCCCAGCAATCGAGCACACAGGCCTACCAGAAGCAGGAAGCCTTTAGTTACTGTATATATGTCAAGGTGGATAATGATGTGATCCCAGCCACACTCACCACCTCGCTGCCGCAAGAGCCGATTCTGTACAGGGGTCCCGATGCTGAGGCAAAATTCGTGGAGACCATTGTTGACATTGGTAAAAAGGTTAAGGACATATACGAGACAAGCCTGCCAATGACGTCGCTGACGACTCAAGAATATGTCAGCTTCGTCGCAGCCCATCAGTGCTGCTACTGCAACAAGGTCTTCACATCCGACAACCGCAAGGTCAGAGACCACGACCATTTTAGTGGTAAATACCTTGGTGCCGCCTGCAACAGCTGCAATCTCCTGCGCAGGCGGCCCAAGAAGCTTGTTGTGTACTTCCACAACCTGGGTTGTGATGAAAAGTTTATAATCAAGAAACTGGGCTACGACAACAAGGAAATATTTATTATTCCCCACACGCAAGAGAAAATGATTACATTCTCTAAGAATCTAGGTAACAAATTCTCCGTACAGTTTATCGATACATTCAGGTTCATGGCACGAAGTTTGGCGTCCCTCGCGTCGTACCTGCCAGCCGACAAATTCGTAGAAACATCAAAATTCTTCACCCAAAATGAATTGAATCTTGTAACAAGAAAAGGTGTGTTCCCCTACGACTACGTGACCTGCTGGGAAAAACTTGACGAGCCACAACTGCCTGCGCATGTCTGTATTCTGCATATCTGATATGGCTGTCATTTAATATATTGTAAAACTCCTCTTTCGCAGGCAGTTGTGGCTCGTCAAGTTTTTCCCAGCATGTCACATAGTCGTAGGGGAACACACCTTTTCTTGTTACAAGATTCAATTCATTTTGGGTGAAAAATTTTGATGTTTCAACGAATTTGTCGGCTGGCAGGTACGACGCGAGGGACGCCAACAACCTCTATGGATGGGCCATGTCCCTGCCTCTTCCCGCCAGCGGCTTCAGGTGGGCGGGCACGGACATTGACGTCATGACCATACCGGACGAGGGGCGGATGGGGTATGTCCTACAAGTGGATGTTGAGTACCCATCCGCCCTGCATGACGAGCACAAGGACCTGCCGTTCCTGCCCGTCAACAAGTGCCCGCCCGGCTCGCGTCAGCCTAAATTAATGACGATGCTCGAGAAAAAGAGTAATTACATAGTTCATTATAGAAACCTGAAGCAGGCTCTCCAGCACGGACTGCGAATCACAAAAGTACGCCGAGTTCTGGAATTTGAGCAGCGTGCGTGGATGAAGCCCTTCATTATAAAAAATACGATTATGAGGCAGAATGCTTCCAATGAATTCGAAAAAGAATTATTTAAGCTGGCAAACAATGCATGTTTTGGTAAACTATTAGAACAAAAGAGGAAGAGGCAGCGGATGGAACTCGTATGCAGCGAGAAGAGGCTGCGGAAAGTAGTGGCAAAGCCAGCGTTCCAGGACAGGACAGTTCTCGATGAAAACTTGGCTCTGATCAAACTCCAGCATGAGAGTATCATCTTTGACCGCCCTGTATATGCTGGTTTAGCCGTCCTGGAGTTGTCCAAAACGCTCATGTACAATTTCCATTACGACATAATGAAGGTAAAATATAAGGACAACATCACGCTGGTGTACATGGACACGGACAGTTTCATCTATGAAATCAAGACGCACGACTTTTACCAGGACCTGGCTGACGACTCTGCGCTCATGAGCGTGTTTGACACGAGCGCGTATCCCATTGACCACCCCTGCTACTCGCCCACCAATAAAAAGGTGGTGGGTAAATTCAAAGATGAGTGCAATGGGGTGGCGATGGAGGAGTTTGTCGGCCTCAGAGCAAAATTATATACATATAAATATAACGATAATATATCCAAGAGAGCTAAAGGAATTCAGAAATGTGTGGTGAAGAACAAAATTACGTTTGAAGATTTTCTTGAAGTCCTGGAACACCACACAACAAAGCGTGCGCAAGTCCGGTCCAAAAGGTCGCACCAAATGGTATTGTACACAGAAACTATGAATAAATTGGCACTTAGTTGGCACGACGATAAACGCATAATATGCGATGACGGAATACATACGTTACCATATGGGTACAATGGATAATGCTATTGTAGCTCAATAGTTATACATGATAAATATGTCTGCAAAATAGTACAATATTTTTTTTTACAAAGAAAAAAAAAGTGAACTTATAACATGAAATGTTGAAACTGGCGACTGTGCTCGTACGTTTCGTGTAGGATTCACTGATGGGGTGAAGCATGGTGTGGACTTTGAGGACCCCTGGACCGCTACAGTAGCCAACAAGGTCCGTCAGGAATACCTACAGATATGTTACGAGTATGGCACTAGTGATGCCACAAGGTAGCCACCCATGTCTCTGTTGATTAGGTGTACATAGCCTTCGTCGGTGGATTAAGCAACGTCGGATTTATCGTTGTTTGATCTTTGCATCGTTGTTTGTGGTGCAATGCTTTTCTTCGTTGTGGTTATGCACCTACGTTGTTAGTGGTGCTGAAATTTCTTGGTTGGTTGGATGGTGGTTGGTTGGTTTTCTGCACCTACGTTGATTTGTGGTGCACCGTTTATTCTTGGTTGGTTGGATGGGTTGGAAGTGGTGGTGTTTTGCATCCTCGTTGTTTGCGATGCTACTTTTTTGGTTGGTTGGTTGGGATGGAAGTGTTGGTGTTTTGCATCCTCGTTGTTTGTGGTGCTACTTTATTGGTTGGTTGGTTGGGATGGAAGTGGTGGTTTTATGCATCCTCGTTGTTTGCGATGCTACTTTTTTGGTTGGTTGGTTGGGATGGAAGTGGTGGTTTTATGCATCCTCGTTGTTTGCGATGCTACTTTTTTGGTTGGTTGGTTGGGATGGAAGTGGTGGTTTTATGCACCTACGTTGATTTGTAGTGCTATGTTTTTTGGTTGGTTGGTTGGGATGGAAGTGGTGGTGTTTTGCATCCTCATTGTTTGTGATGCTACTTTATTGGTTGGTTGGTTGGGATGGAAGTGGTGGTTTTATGCATCCTCGTTGTTTGCGATGCTACACTTTTGGTTGGTTGGTTGGGATGGATGTGGTGGTGTCTTGCACCTACGTTAATTTGTGGTGCTGCACTCTCTTGGTTGGTTGGATGGGATGGAAGTGGTGGTGTTTTGCATCCTCGTTGGAAGTGGTGGTGTTTTGCATCCTCGTTGTTTGCGATGCGACATTTTTTGGTTGGTTGGTTGGGATGGAAGTGGTGGTTTTATGCATCCTCGTTGTTTGCGATGCTACTTTATTGGTTGGTTGGTAGGGATGGAAGTGGTGGTTTTATGCATCCTCGTTGTTTGCGATGCTACGTTTTTTGGTTGGTTGGTTGGTTGGGTTGGAAGTGGTGGTTTTATGCACTTACGTTGATTTGAGGTGCTACGTTTTTTGGTTGGATGGTTGGGATGGAAGTGGTGGTGTTTTGCACCTACGTTAATTTGTGGTGCTACGTTTTTTGGTTGGATGGTTGGTGGTTGGTTGGTTTGGTTTTATGCACCTACGTAGTTTTTGGTGCAATACATATATTTTTTTACACTGATGTGTTTTTACACCGATGCGTTTTATGTGTTTATATTCGATTTTATGCGTCGATGGGCTCCTTAAATCGATGGTTTCATGCCGATGGTGTCAACGATGGACTGTTACGTCGCTGGGTTCCACTGTCGATGTTGTACAAGATTTCGGCGTTGATACATCGTTGTGACTGGACAATTTCAGCGTTTGTATGTGAAAATGTTAAATTTAAGCACGTGCTTTGTGTCAATATGGTAGATCATTCTGGTAGGCTTGCATCGTTGTAATGGGCCACGGCTAAATAGAGACGTTGTTCATAAGTACTTGATTACATGTGTGATGTATATTGCATATGGAGGCAAGGGGCTTGTGCGTGACTAGACTGTTTAGCGGTGTCGGTCTGCAGCCCGTTCCAAACATAGAGAGCTGCGATGCAAGCTTTTTGTTTGAGTGACTAATATTCTATTTAAGTATTTAGCAGGTGAGCAGTTGCTACGATGGAGAGAGATATTCGACGTGAGGAGGAGAGGGAGCCGGTGAGATGTAGAGAGGGAGAGACGTCGGGACGAGCGTGGCCTGCTGACAGAAAGACCTGCGAATCAACACTCTCACACATGAAATTAAAAAAAAATGTATATATATATATTAACGACAATATATATGTAACTATAAAATTTTTTAACTTTATTTTTTTATTTCTATAGTACTAATACCTTGGTTTTTTTTCTTGATGAGAAAAAATTTATAATGTATGATTGAAAACATACATTGCTGCAAAAAGAGTAAAACGATTATTATTATTTTTTGCATACTTAAGTTTTTGTTGAAAGTTGGAATTAAGAGTCTTTACTTCACAAAAAACCATATTAAAGGTGAAAAAAGAATAAAACAAATACAATGGTATACATTTTTATTTACAAATAAAATTCGTCAATTCTACACACACACAACATACATTTACATAGGAAAAAAATTTCAAATATCAGGAATATATTTAATCTTCACTGTAGTAATAAGGATGTTCATAGAGCCACAGCTTCAGTAACTGGCTATTACAATGTGCACAGTGGAAACCATTATAAAATTTATCGCACTTTTCAATTTGGTTTCCGTACATCTTTAAAAGTGTGTTGAAGCCGGTACAGTTGCCTTGTTTACGAAGATCAATTACTTTGCCACTGCACAAATCACTCACAATACGTTTCTGTTCATTACCACGAACGTAAACAACGTCGTCTTCCGGCTCGACGAGGTTCGACAGCACAGACGCAAGTTGGTCATAGTCCACATCACCGTCATTCCACGAGAGACCGATCACTTCATAGGTTAGTCGTCGGTTCTCGCGTTGAGAGAATCTGTCCAATTCTGACCAGTCGCAAGGAGGTTTAAAGATGTATTCATAAGTCCTGGTTTCTTCACCTCCTATGATAGACATCACTGACAGTTGCTTCACTACGGGTCTCTTTTGGGACGTAAGACACTGGACGTTGACAAGAAAGAGTGTCATATTGTCATTACTCACAGTTACACGTACGACGAGGCTGGAGTGACACCTAGATGATGTCTGCGGCACGACGCTCAGGATCTAGGCTGCTGCTGCTGCTGCTGCCTGCACGCATCTCGCCGCTTCTTGCACCATGACTTCATGTGCGGTGTGTCGGGGACGCTGGAGCTTCCTCTGTCGCACTCGGTGCATGGCACACAATCTTGAATGTCTGGGTCTTGCTGTAGGTACACCGGCAGGAACTTGTAGACGTATCTTATCTCGTGTGGGGCGTAGACCAGGAGAAACTCTTTAGGTAAGTACGGCAACTCCGTCTCCTTATCCAGTGCCGCAAGCATGCGCACTTTACCGTATGCTAAGATGGCCGACAAGATCTTTGCTCCACTGGCGCAACAAGCAAACATTACCACCTCCGTAGACGTTTGGTGCGCGCGAGGAACTGCAGGTAACTGAAGTCTTCCCGGGTCCGACAACAGGTGTATTTATACTCTACACAAATTAGGGGAGGAGGAGGGTAGGGGTGGGAATGACGGTAAAGAGAGATGGAGGGGTGAACTTTTTTTTCTTGTAGGGGTGGGGGAACAGCAACAGTAGTTTTTTACGATAAAATAAATAATGAAAAAAAATGGGTTGGTTGGAGGGGGGGGGGCGGTAGAGGTTAGAAGATATATGTGCTATGAAAAAAAGTGGTGGGGGTAAGTCAGTCTGCCTGCAGCCGCCATTGAGGATGGAGCCTGTCGCCATTTTTAATTTTTTTTACCTCGTCGGGTTCGAACCGAGGACTCCGAACTCCGTGTCGTAAATGTATGTTTTTTTAATTTTTTTGTTAAAATTTTATTAATTGAATTTTTTTATAATTTTTAAAAAAAATTTTCGTTAAAATCGGATTATAAATAAAAAAATTAAAGATGGCGGATGTAACGGAAAATTCAACGGTGATTCAAAATGGCGGAAAACAAAATGGCGGAAAGTTCTATAAAACAAAATGACGTCATCCAAGATGGCGGATCCAAAATGGCCGCCGGGGTCAAGGTCATCCAATATGGCCGCCGTGACGTCACAATCCAAGATGGCGGACAGACAATCACAATCCACGCGCCGGCGCCAGGCGCAGCTCCGGCTATCCTATACTACTTCTTTCATTACAAGGAAAACCTTACAAAACTTTTTCTTTTAAAAGAAAACTTATGAATTGGTAGGAGTGCATGGAAAAAGAAGATAATGATGCCGCATCGCTAATCCAAGTTTATCTCTTGATTAATGGCATGATCCTGTCTACATTGATCCTGTGGTACCTGATGCTGGTTGTTTTAATGTAAAAAAAAAAATGGACCTAAAAAACCTTGTAATATAATGATGTATTATGATTGGAAATTGTATATGAAAGAAAACATTTTTGGAAGACCTGACATAATTTGTACTGTGATTGAGTTTTTGTTATGTCCGGGATCTTTTGAAGTAGTAGATTAAAACAGCAATATCATGTACAACAGGATATATATATGCAGGATCATGCCATCCAGATTAAGAGATAAACTTAGATATGTGCTGCGGAATATTTACCAAAAAATCTATTCAGGTGCATTTAAAATATTTGAAAGACTTGTTTGAATGTATTCAGCTCGAGAAATAAACCACCAGCTGAAACTCAGCAGAGCTCGAGGTCCTCATAGATTTGTCAGCTCACAGTGATCTAAAATATATGTTTCATAACTGAAGTTTAGTGGAGTTTTGGCTGCATTTACAAGGTGAGTATTGCTGCTTTTCGTAACTACGCATCTCTGTGAAATGGAATTCTACTCTTAACAGGTATGTACCAAACAAATTTATTGTGTTGTGGTATACGACCATGGCAATCTAAGAAACCTCTCAGTGAACACTAGGGAAATAAACAATTGAAAGTCACAAGTAACTCATTCAACTTTGAACTACAGGGTTATTCCAAAGAGAGAGCCTCTCATGATGTTGCAAGCTGTTTCTTGAAACATTACAAAAAATTTACTTTGGAATTGTAAGCCATATCTTGTGCCATTACAAACAATCTTTTGCAATATTGCAAAACATTGCTTGCAGATCTTTCAAACTTGTAATGGGCTAAATACTTAATTTTAAAAAAAATGTTTCATTGTTCTATTTACTCAGTGATAACAGGTTACTGAAACGTTACAAACACATTAGTATAAATGCAGCTTGTACTTTGTATTCTCCTATAAATATGCAGAATTTACAGCATTTTTCTTTTACTTTTTATAGTAAAATTCTTGAACACAACCTTATAAATATTTTTTTTTATTGTGTAACGCATCTCCTGTAATCCCAGGGATTTGTTACTAAATAGTTCAAATCGCTGTACCTATTGACAAAGATTTTCATAATTTTAAAGTTATTTTATGGATTTTGGCCGATTACAGATACTTTCATTGTCTCTCTGCTCTTAAAACAGATGACGGTATGCTATTTAGTTACTATCACAAGGTCTTTTAATGGTGTTTCATCAGTATTATTGTAATGTATGGTAATTGTAACGTATTGTTATTGTGGTTACCAACGAGAATAAATGCAGCATAATCCAATTCTTTTGAGTTGTTTCTAGAGGATAAACGCAGCACCCACAGAAGTATTGCAGTGCAGGGTGGCAGTGACTGGTTGTAGCAAGTTTGGTAGTCGCCGGCTCCTCTATGGCATTGTGGCCATTGGTGAATTATGCTTGTCCCGTGAATGTACAGCGCACTTGCAGGCTTACTCTCCTCCTGCAGTTCATCCATCAGTGCTACAAGATTCTCATGTACTTTGTAATCATACATATTGTTCAGAACTCAACATTTAAACTAGAACAGCTAATTAATTACGGTTCTAAATAAAAAACCGTAATTAAAAATGTCAATTTTTAGTTATGAGTTTTTTTTCAAAAGTGTTAAAATACCAACTCTTTATCTATACTAATATTATAAAGCTGAAGAGTTTGTGTGTTTGTTTGTTTGTACGTGCTAATCTCAGGAACCACTGGTCCGATTTGAAAAATTCTTTCAGTGTTGGATAGTACATTTATCGAGGAAGGCTATAGGCTATATTATATTATCAATAACATTAGGTATCCTTACTAAAAGTCCAATTTAGAATCAAATGCGTTGGAGGGGATTAGATACAACATGCAGTACACCTACGAAGTGTGTGTTGACAATGCCGCAGGTGCTATAACACGCACTAGATGCCTTATCATTCTTAATTTTCCATACAAGTAAAAAACGCCCGTGTGATATTAACAACGAAGCAATCAGTACCCTCATAAGAGTTCAATTAGTATTTAAATACTTTTTATCACTTTAAATCGCAAACCTAAACTATTGTTCTTTCCTCTCTCTCTGTGTTTAATTTGTTTTTTATTGCCCTTTTTTTCAAGTATATATATTTTACAGACTTGAAACTTCACAGTAATGTTCCTTATGTTACGCAGGATGACATTTTCCGAAAATTAGATCCCATGGGTGGTTAAAACCAGGCAACAGTGGGTACTTTGTCTGCATGAGAACAGTATTTTGTATTGTTCATGCCTTCTGCGTCTCCATGGCAACGGGCATCGCGTGGCAGTGGCGTACCCACAAGGAGGGGCATGTATAATAGCGGCGCAAGAGTGATCTGCCTGTAGACTGCCGTAGCGAAGTACGGGTACATCAGTTGTATGTTGCGTGCACGAGTCGGGAAACCATCGGTGCTATTCATTTTCTCTCCGGTACATTATACAGCATTGTAATAAATTTTCACTGAATTTTTTTATTTACCATTACTGTAAATGGGAGATATGGCTTCATTTTTTTCCATTAGTATAGCCGTACGAAGCCGGGTCGGGCAGCTAGTATTTTATAAGGCCCTTGCGTTTCTACTTCATCAGTAAACTAATTTATATTGTTCTGCCTGATATCGCCTAAAAAAGTACAAATGTATTTCGAGTTACAATAAGTATTTAGATAATAGAAGTCTTTCAAAATTCTACTAAATTCAGATTAGGCCAAGTGGAATCCATTATCATTTACCTGTAAATCACAGAGCACAGTCTTGTGTTTCGGTCTAGTACCTTTCGGTCTAGAACCTTTCTGTCTAGTACCTTTCGGTATAGTACCTTTCGGTCTAGTACCTTTCGGTCATTTGCCTTGGGGTTAGTACCTTTCGGTCTAGTACCTTTCGGTCTAGTTATTAGATACTGTAACTACAAATATTTGTCACACAAATCTGCAGAACCCAACATTTGCTAACAATTCCAAATAAAACTAACTGTGCAATACTTTTGAAAAAATTTTACTGCACAATATATAGGTACTGCAAACTGTAAAATAAAATTTCTTTACACAGGCCAACGATGAAAAATAATTTTTAATAATTTTTGCTAATTCCTGTGTGTTTTGGTGTGCTGATACTGAAAATAATAATAAAAAAGTCATATCACCCAACAATTTCTCACATTTTAATGTTTTAAGTAAATATAAATTATTTTTAAAAATATATATAAATAATATTTTTTATCATATAAATATCAAGTTGGCAATATATTTCAGTGTCACAAGGATACCAATACAATCAAATGTTATAAGGTTGGTAGTTCTGATAAATTACACAGTAGTTTGTTTTCTTATAGTTAATACAACCTTGAATTTCAGTGCTTAACCTATGTTCTTTTTATTCACTTTTTAATATAGCTAATCGTAGTTGTAAAAACTCCCATAATGCTCTTTTTTTTATATATGTGGCGACTCTGTAATTAAAAAACATCAAAGGAACATTTCAGACTTGAAAAAAAAACAAGGGATCAAGAGCAAGGGAACAAAATTGGTCCAAAAAACAATGGCCCGTAAGAAAAACTTTGACACCTGGCATGAAAAGTATTTTGTATAAAACTTTAATAGACCCCAAAAATATTCTTTGCCACCATTCCTCATAAAACTGGGCTTAATGAAACAATCGGTTAAAGCTTTGCCCAAAGATAGTGACTGTTTCAAATATTTGCGTAGTACCTAAATTTCCTCATTTATCAGAAGCTAAACTGAAAGAAGGGATTTTTGTTGGGCCTGATATTCGTTAAGTGATGTTCGATTCCAACTTCGGAGCAATGATGAATAAAAAGGAAAAGGAGGCTTGGATATCATTTAAAGATATCATTTCCTGAAAAATAAGGTGATGTGAGTGAAGATCAAGGGGAACGGTTTCATCAGGATATAAAAGAGATGGGGCAACGATACCAGGGACACTGGAATACCAAGATGATGTGTGATTACTGTTGGTCACTTCACAGAGAACAACAAAATGCATAACATCGAAGAAAAAGCTATGCAAGAAATTGTACTGAGAAGAGGGAGAGAAAATACAAAAAAATAAGCACCTAATATTCACATTCAGTTATTGAATATTATTGTAAATGGTAATTTGGTAATTGTAACTTAAATAAAAACCTGATTTTACAATTTTCCATTTTAAATTTTCCCTATTGTTTGTAATATATAATTGATGTCTTATTGGTAGTGAACCGTTAGTGATAAAAAAAATGGATACCAAATATGGTTTCAGTACCCAATAATACATGAAATTTAGGTAAATTGGTTCAAAAAAAAGTTTTTGCACTTTTTATTTGTTGGCCTGTGTTTTTTTGCTTAAGTTAATGAATTATCTTACTTATTAACTTGGCATAGTAAAAGTTTTTACTATATTAAAAGTCATATTTACCCAATTTAAAATGTTTGCCGCATAAGATGTGCACAGAATTTTTACCCCCAGAAAATAATTTTAAAATTTTATTTTGAATCATTATTAATCATAGGGTAATTTAAGATTATTTAAAAATACATTTTATTCACAGTATCCAATTATTTGGTGCAGAAGAGATTATTATTATTTTTTTTAATTTCTAACTAAAAAATTACGATGCTTTTCTGATTTTGGTTTTTTTTATTCAGAACTAAATAATTAGCTTATCAACTATTCTTGGCCCAACTTCATGTTCAGAGACATTCTATATAGGAGGGCTTTTCCAACACAAATAATGAATTTTCCAATTACTTTATTGGCAATGTCGAATGTTGTTACTAAACATATGTTTTTTTTTGTGATTGAAAGTTGTAAATATGGTTTCTTTGTCTCCCCAGTAAATAATAACAAAATTAGATAATTAATTATCTGTTTTCTTCTTGGATTTTTACCAGGAAATCCTATAGCATTTGTAATAATTTAGGCAGGTATTAAAAATGTACAATTTACCTGACAAGAATATTAATTGTCATGCCTCTAATTTTATGTTTTACTATTTTACTAATTGCATCTTATTTACATAATGAAGTTTATATCTCACATTTGTGCTTATTTATTTATTCTGACTGTTTTCGATTTGTTTGGCTTCTTGCATATGGATTATAAATAAACTCTAACTTCAAGACTTCCTAAAATTTAGTTACCTTGAGAAAATGAAAAAGATGGCATTTGTTTTTAACTAACATTGTGTATGATTGTTTTATTTAAAAAATTAATTAACTCCAATTATTGCATACAACACGGTAATGTCTTTAAAATAATGTATGAACTCTCGAGTGTGAGAAGGTAATTCCTGGCGGGCCGTCACACTCATCCTGGCTCGCCAGCGGATTGTCACCTTGCCCAGCTGCCGAGGGTGTTGACCTGGTAAGGGAAAAGCGGAAGGGTCGAGCAGAACTGGCAACAGTGCGTTTCTCAGCCCTGTCCTGCACATACGCAGGTAGAACCCGCACATTCCAGGGGAGGGAGCAGACTTACTGCCCTCGCGTGTCTAAAGCCAGCCAGGATAGAGAAACACACCCTTCCAGTCTGAAGAGCCTGTCTCGAATGACTGCTGGTCCCAGCTGCGCATATTCTTATACTGACCAAGTGAAGTGGTTGGGTAGTTGATTTTGAAGGTTTTATTCACATTTTACCAAAAATAAAAAGATTTGTTAGAGTATTGATTTTAGTCACTGAACCCCACCCATAATGAGTTGATTTAATATATTTTTAAAAGAAGCTGCAGAAGTAATTAAATGCATCAATGTTTATATTAAACTTCACATAGGTAATGTGATATTATTCCTATTTATTCAAACTGGGAAATATTCATATTTATTATACATATCAAATAATTTTAGGCAACTTTAATGTAATTACATCAAAAGATGAAATTTTTAATTCATAGTTTTCCACTTTGCATCTACTTAGTATACAAAATAAATGTAAAATTGTAATCAAAAATATTTATTTTAAATTTAAGATACCTTATATAACTGCATGTCATAAAAATCTACATAGTCTCAGGAATGTAAATGAAAAAAAAATTAATTGAATGTTACATGTTTTGTCTTTGGAAATGCACAAAAATTGGAATATTTCATTGAAGTGTGTGATAAACCATAACATATCTACAAGTAATCAGACACAAAAACTGTTTTTAAATCAGATGTACTGGCTCTGAGATTGGGGCCATGTTGGCATAGTTCACCATTGTCCAAATATAAAACACCAGCCTTGTTTACTGCATGGAGGAGCGATTCCATTGATATCACTGGTATCAGTCGTTTTTTGCTAGCGCTCTGAGCTAGTTGCCTTTGCAGTTTAGATCCTTGTGTCATCATAGATTCTGTATTGAATGTTTGGTAGAAATTAGGCAGTTGCTCTGGAAGCTCTCTGCATGTGTTGGCTGGTCTCGCTGTTTTGGATGGAAGATGGCTGTCTCGAAGGTGCATTTCGTTAGTGTTGAGACTGTCACTTTTACCTGGAAGCTCGAAGATTATCTTTAAAAAAAATTACATTTTCAAATTAAAACATTTTCCTTAACAAAAAAAAATGTTAAAACTATTTATGTACAAAATAACCACAGTTAATATTTTATTAATATTCTTTGTTATTAACTATATACAGTAAAAGGTTATTTAAATGTATTTCTTTAGTTTAATATCTGAAATATAGGGGAGACCGGGGCAAGTTGACGATGTTAAGCTTTGAAATGGCCTTTAACAGATAAATAAGCATATATAATATCTAATTTGGTACCAATACGAAGTACATACTAATTTCTACCTAAATATGTAAAAAGGTTGTATTACTTTGCGTAGTTCCGAAGTTATTGACAAGAAACCAATTAGTTAGCACATTCGTCATCTTGCCCCAGGAGTGGGGTAAGTTGACGAACCTATTGGGGTAAGATGACGAAACCAAAATATATATATTTATGGACAAAGTAAACAATAGTTTTATAGATTTCCTACACTAAACAACGTGCAGGATGTAAAGAAGATATATTGTAACATATTTGAACGACTTTGATATAATTCCTTGACTTCATAATTGGAAAAGTTTTCGTGCCACCACTCAGAACATGTGGAACACTGAATCCAGTCTTCATTTGGAGGTTCCACATAAACTTCTTCACATGCAGGGCAAGAAACGCTATTTAGGCTTTATGGTTTTGCTACAGAATGATCAGAGTTTTGTTTTTCAGTTTTCTTAGTTTTTCTTTCATTTTTCTTCTCTTCATTCTGCTTCTTCTATCTATCTCTACGTCACTCCAACGCCTCCTTTCCGTTTTCCGCTTATAATATGCCTAGGCATCTACAAAAAAATCAAACAAAATTGTTACGACTATTAACACAGGAACTATTTATAATATTTTATAATTTCATTATTATTTTTATTTTACTTAAATGTTCGTCATATCTGTACATCATTGGTTTAAATAACACATATAATACAAAATAATGCTCACACTGTCATTACCTATGGCAAGTTGACGATTGCAGGGGCAAGATGACGAATTCGTCATCTTGCCCCCGTCAACTTGCCCCAGCAGCCGTATTTTTGCTTTACCAAAATCACGAACAACATTAACAAATTTTCTTCAACAATCTATACACTAAAATACTCCCAAAAGTCAGCATTTCATTTTACATATATAAACATTTAAAACAAATGGACTCTTTTCTCGTAATAGCTTAACATACGTACCTTCAATATTACAACAATGGCTCACGAAACAGACTGCCTCTCAAAACTGCCACATTCAAACTGACTGGAAAATTCCGCTGCACCTGCCTAGTAGGTGCAGATGGTGACACACAAGGTCACAGGTGCGCCAACCGTCTATCTGTGTTTCTGGATTAGTTACATACGATTCGTCATCTTACCCCGTTCGCCAACTTACCCCGGTCTCCCCTACATACGTATATCTAATTGTACTTCAAAATTTTTACAAATAATGTGCTTGTCATGCATGTTTTATAGCATAAAAAAACACTGGTTTGTGTGTCTTACCTCTTTTCTATCCATGGCATTGAACTCATTAACTGAATATTGTCTTTTGTACTCTGGACACCATTTATTTCCCCAGTCTGTAACATCATTAGCCTTGTGATAGTTCAGTTCTTCATTTAATTCATCAAAGTTGTCTACAGACAGTGATTTCAAAAATCCTTTGGAAATGTACCTCCTGTGGCTATATGGTGATAAGGTATCACTTTTCTTTCCTTTCTCTCGTAATACTCTCTTTTGTTCATTTTTGTCTTTTTGCAGGTCACAGTAACCACAGTTACCAATATTTTTAGTTTCAGTGACTGAAGTGTCACATGTTACTGTTGTTGGCAAGTCCAACTGATTATGGCTTCTATGTTGTTCAGAAGTTTCTCCAATCAATGATGTGTTTAGTTTCATTTCTTTACACCTATTTTTTATTTCATTCTCAATAGCACCTAACAATGACCCATCTGTGATTAATTTTTCATTCCTGATAACATTTGGCTCTTTGATCGGGGCTACCACTAAATCTCCGTGGCTCGAATTTTTTCCGCATACATGGAAGAGTCCATCATAAAGAAACTGAGGCATCAGCTTTTCCACATTGTCGAATTCTGCCCCAAATGATTTCTCATTCATAAGAGAACAGCTACTGGATTCCTCACTGCGTTTATTCTCTCTTTCCAAGATATTTGACACATTTCCATCGCTGAAATAAAGTTCGTTACTTTTGCAACAGCCAGAAGGATTGGTTTCGTGTTGGTAGAATTCAAAGTCGTCGTTTGCAGCCGTCGTAGCAGAACAACAACTTCTAGAAGAAAGTGTAGCGTAAATGGGTTCATTGACATCACCAAAGCTCGCTAATTCTGAATTTAAATCTTCTTCACAACCAAGGGACGAGTGCTTCAGTTGCAACTCTGATAGTGTCATGTTTGGAGAGTTTTTTTCATCCTGTCCTTCACCGCTTCCAGGCAAACCCTGGAACAGCTGGAAATTTCTGTAGTCGCCCAGGAGTTTCCTGGACTCGTCCGTGAAGCTCGTCTGGCTGCCTGCCGCAGCCGGATGCTGAATGATGCCAGGGGCATTCTGTAGCAGAAACTGCTCCGGTGTGCCAACTCCGGAGCCAGCACACTGACTTGGCACCGTTACTGGCAGCCTGGTTCCTGCAACACCAGCATCACAGCTATTCAGGCAGTTGATTCTTGTGTGTGCAAGAAGACAGTGTATGAGGAGTGCAGCTTCTTGAAGAATGTGTGGACACACAGTCAATGTAATGTGAAAGCTGGGAGCTTATTCATAAATAAGAATAATGGCAAGTGTTCTAGGTATAAATTATATTTATTTTTGAGTGGACGATATGGATTTACTGGGGTCTAAATTATCGAGGCTCATCTCTGTGTGCTAACTGGGTAACAGGTTACTTGAGTTTTCTGAGGCATGGGATGACTGTTTATAGTTGACAAGGAGAAATTATACACACACACACTCAATGTTCTGATGAGGAAACTAGAGATAAATACACGTGATTTTCAAATAGATAACATATTTAATATCGGCTAATATCATAAATGTCAAAATTTCAAATGCTAAGTTATTATTACCAGGAGATATAGACATAATAAGTATGAGAATAAGTTACTTGCATAAACCAAAAAAAATATTACAACTCTATTAAATTGTTTTGCATTGTTCATTACTGGTGGATAAAGAAGTTGCTAATTATGGTTCTCACCATATTTTTATATTAATTGTTCATGTATGACAGAACACACACTCGCTTGTAAACTGTTGCTTGTTCTGTTTATGTATACACTTGTGTGTGTGTATGTGTGTGTGTGTATATATATATATATATGGTCCTAATAATTAATTTACTTAAAAACCACCATGGGGAATAATTTTTCATTCTAAGTAGCTACTAAAAATATATGTTAATGTTAGGACTAAATTCTAATTATCGTCCTGTGTAACAGTATTCTCTTGTTTGTAGAATACTGCTTGTTCTGTGCGTGTTTATATGTATGCATAAATGTATATATTTATACACTTGCATGTATACTCCCTCAATATATAATTTACTAAAAAACTGGTATTGTAATAATTTATGTGTTTTAAATAGCCAGTAATAATATAAGTTAATGTTAGGGCCAATTTCTAATAGTTATCCTGTAAACAGTTTTTAAACTATTACATATTGAATAATTTACAAAAAACAAATGCTTCTTTTAAATGTATTATTATTTCTATCATGATGTAACAGTTACCCTTTTTTTTAATCTACTCATTAGTTAGATCTAATGACCTTGATTTTCAAAAAATTTCTTCAAATATTTACAGTTTAATAAAATTAAAATATTATGAAAAAATATTTTAATTGATAGTGCTTCTCATAAATTATTTTCAAAATGAATATTATCTTTTAAATCTAAGATCACACTGCACATTAAAGGAAGTGTTATAATTTGAGCTGCGGTGGTTAAGTTATCGGATCACTCACCCGTCACCAAGGTGATCCGGGGGTTTTGATTCCAGACTGGATCAAACCGTGACTGTTTTCCACTTGTGAAAAATGATGGATGTTCTCGTGAGCGGGTGGATTTTCTTGGGGCACACCAGTTTTCCCCACCAGTTACTGCCAAAGCTCCATGCTTATCGAGTAATGATCACAGAGTCAACAAGATGTTCAGTCCTATTCGTTCTTCCAAACATTCATTATTATGATTAATATAAACTTTACATGATAGAACATTAAACTTTTAAATGCACTGTATATTTATCAGGAAGGTGGATTTGACCTTTAATACATAGTTCACAATAAGAATGCAATGAAAATTTTATAATCGTTCATAGCTAAGAATTTTGATGCTTGTACAATAAACCTTCCCCTATTATTAAGATACAAAGTCACTTGTTTTTAATATGTCAAAAGTAATGATTACATGTACATACATTAGAAATGTACACAATTATGAAAGGGCATTTATGACCATAATTAGTGTTTATTCATATTAATAACCTTGATTACTGATTCTAGCATCTCTCCCAGTTAAAATTTAAGCTACGTGGTGATCTGGTAATTCAAATTTATTAATTGGTAGGCTTCAAAGTAAAAAATATTTAAACATGAAAATTAAAATACATCATAGATTTTGCAGGGAAAATCTGGTCTCTTAACCATTTTGTTCATAAACAGTGCCGATTTAAAAATGCCTTCTCAAATAGATATTTAAAACTGCAAACCAATTTTTTTTTTGGTCCTGTTTGTATTAATCCAGGTTGATTGGTGTATTGGTACTGGAGACCCTTCAAGCAGGCCGAAACTTATGCCTCCAGTTTTGCCGGTTACAGTACGTAGTTGTATTAAGTGTAAGGTGTGTGTATAAACCAAGTCATGGATGAGAAAAATAGTTGGAATACAGCTGCGTGCATGTGAATGTGTTTGGTTAGTAGATATGGATATATTATCCAAATGTAGATGACTGGCTTGATCTGAATATCTATACTGGCAGAAGGTTGGCGATCTGATTGGATGGTAAAATGAGAATAGTTTAATACAGATACAGTAATACTCTGTTATAACATTTTTTAAGGGGGGCAAAAGAAAAACTATATATATAAACGGGAAATAATAATGTTCGCAGGCTTTCACGGCCATTGTCTGAAGTCGCTTGGCTTCTGGGTTGTAGCCATGTCCTAGGCGAATAATTCACCGACGTTTCAGTCGACATTGCAGTCACCATCATCAGGGAGAAGTTAGAACAGGGCAGGAAGGAGGAACAGCTGCGGGCCTATCATCAGGGCTACTTCTCTGCCTCTCAAGCACACCAGCGCCTCTGGCCACTGCCAAGGACGTGACAATATAGTAGGATTTATTACTTTAGTTTCCAAGATGAAGGTCCAACCGACATGTATTTCATAGGGCATATGCAGGCTTTATTAAAATACTACTGTTGTACTAGTTGTTGTTTTGGTTGTACTAGTGTTGAAATAATTGGGTTTCAATTTTTATGGTATAAAAACGATCTATTCACAATGAATATTTGACTCTGAGGGATTGTAAAACAAGTAAAAATGTGCTGAAAGCCCTTAAAACATAATTTTTTTTAAAAAGTGGTATAAAAATAAAAACCTTAAACAAACTAAGTTTTTTTGGAAAAACCATCATAACCTAGAGAGGAAGTACTTGTAAATAAGTATTACCTACATGCTGGAAAGAATGAAAAATGTAAAACATGTTTAAAAATGTTCGAGGAAGGATGGTGATAGAGTGAAATCAAAAAATCCCTTTAAAAATGTGTTTCAAAGAAAAGTTTTATAGGCTACTAAGGACATTTCACTTTCAGAAATTGGTGCCAACTAACATAGACATTTCTCCTTTCCTAGTTAGAAAGCTTGCCATATTTTAACTGTAATTATAAAGAATATACATTGTAATAAACTAACAACTACAAGCCCGTCTGTTCAGTCAGTGTTCATCATAGGCTTCATGTTATCTAACCTGAATGTGAAGTATACAGTATCAAATTCTAAGAACACAAGACAAAAAATTGAAAGAAATTGAAATCTTACTTGTTCTTTTGAGTTGTCTTTTAAGCATTCCTCCCCCCCCCCCCCTAGAAAAATTGGAAACCGTTTTCATTTATATTTTTTATGATTGTCCATCTGGTCACGATTTACAAATCTTAATTAAAAATTTGAAACATAACTCTACTAGCTTGTAGCTCCAAAGCCCCTTGGGGGCAATAATATGTAAATAATACAGGCTCGATTTATTTTAATTACTCATTTCTGCAATACCGTTAATGGACAGAAACCAGTGACTTTTAATGACTTCTTGTCAAATAAGGAAACATACAGTAGACTTCCGATAGCTCGGCATTCAATGGTCTAGAATTGCAAATGGTCTGGCATCAGTGAGAAATGTGACCTGCCAAATAAGAAAGCATAATCTAAAAACCAATAATTTTTAGCTAACGTAGAAAATTCCTTTACAGTATGCATATAAGTGGTAGTCAGAAGCGTTATGCGCGGCCTTTATTGGTTGGGAGCATTCGGTGTGGTTCGGGATTGCTCAAACGTGATAGTGTGTTTTGTTCTTCTTCAGCAGTGGCCAGCAATCGTTGACAACAAATTTAGTTTGGTCCTGTTTATGTTTTGAAATTTTTATCCTTGTGTTTCTGCTAAACAAAATTTTCTGCCCAACATCATCTTACATATGTATTAGCTCTACAGCTTAGCATTCAGCGATAGGGGGAGATATCGCCTGATTATACAGCACTTGCAATTCCCGAATGTGCCGGATTATAGGAAGTCTATTGTGGATGTTTGGGGATAAAGTTTTAAAGAATGTTGTGTATAGTAATTTTAGTTAAAACAGAAGATCAATGATTGGTTTTTACTGTTAGAAGTTCACATGAATATATTTTTGTAGATAAGTGGTTTTATACATAAAACCTTTATATATCAATATGTGCTAGCTGTTTGCTGAGAATTTTATAATATGAGAGGAACCAATTGGCTTCATGTTTTAATCTAATGATACAATGTCAATGAATACTTAAAATTTGAATAGTGTTGAATTTTGTTAACTTGCTGTATACTTTTGTGAGAAGCCAATTTTCTCCTGGATTCTGTTGTATTTTCGTCTTCTCCTTCATGGCTGTTATAATCGGTGTGCAAAACTGTAATTTTTGTAATAAAAAAAATTGAACTTTTTTCTTAATGGTTCGGTTCTGTATGTTTTTTGGGGTGCTGAATCCGAATTACAAGTTTGCTGCCTTGTAGGAGATTGGCTTCTCAACGAAAAAACAAAAAAAAAAAAAACTCAACATCGACCGCACTTTTTTTCAGTGTTTAGATTACATCTCAAAAAATTTGCATTTTTCGAAGGTGACAACTCTATATAAACTTAAAGTAGACATTTCCTACAATATGTACTATCTTCTGTTGAGCGGTTTCAGCGCTTGAGGTTCTGAAAAACAGCGATTTTTTTTTGCCTTTCTGCGAAAATTGCAAAGATGCTCACTTCCCCCCCCCCTCCCCTTCCCGCAACTCTAAAAATAGATATGTATTAACAAAATATTGTATATCATATGAAAGAACATAAAATTACCCCCTCCTGAAAGTGGCGGACTTTCTTGAGGGCCAACTAGGCCCAGGCCTAGGGCACCCAGATATTAGGGGCGACCAATAAAAGTAATATCTGCTTGGCAACAGTGAACACTTTGCGATAAAGCACAATTAATGTAAGTAAAGTAATTAATTCAATGAAAATAACTTGCATAATATTAAAATATGTAAAAATAAAACCTCTAAACAAATAGATTGAATATATGAACAGTATGCAATGGTTATTTAATTTCAACATTCAGACAGTCCGCCTATCCTCCTAAAATGTGATGGCACATTATTCCCTTATGTCCGAATGTTCGTGAGCCAAGTCGAAGTGCATTTGCCTGTCCTCTGTCTGTTCCGCTATAACCTAGTCCTTCCCCCTAACTGTGCGGTCTTTCATTCCTTTGTCGCTCACATTACTCCTTCAAGGTTCCCCCCCTCCATGACCTTTCGACCGTTTTGTAGCCCATATGCTCTGGTGGTGGGTTACTCAGCCCTGAAAAACCAACGCGTCGTGGTCGAATCGTTAAAGCTGCAATATTTGCTCCGTTTTCAGTGCTGTTTCCAGTTTTTCTTGTTATGTGCGTGTATAATGCCTCGTTCGGAAGTAATTTGCGACAAACTGTTAGAAGATGGGACACAGGCGGGTATTGTGAGAGAAAAAGGATTGAAATCTTTCATTCATGCCAGTAAAAAAAGACAGGATGGTAAGTTTGTAACATTTAAGAGGAACACTGAAATTTAAGTTCATGACAGGAAAAATTACATGACAGAAAAGTATATTGCTGCTTATTTGAAGAGGGCTAAAGAAAATTCTGTATCAGCACCATTGCTTTCAAGTATCCCTGAATACACCTTTAAAACACACTGTTTGTGTGGAGAGGACGTGCCTCTGGACTATGCCAAGAAACAAATCAAAAAGTCTCCCTCAAAGCATAATTTTTATAGCATATGATGAAATCAGCCATTGGAGAAAATGTGCTCACACTCGCGAGAAACCGAAATGATGAATTTGGGCGAAGTATAGTACAATGTGTAGAGCCAGTTACTGACTTGGTAGCAGCTGATGTGCAGTAACATTTTCTGTGCATGAAAATTCTGCACCAACCCCATGGACTCTCCGTGAAATTGGCAGACCCCCTGGAAGTGAAGTGGGAAATGCTATTCATGAGTTTACTGTTTGCTAGAAAACAGTGATGAAGAATGTCAATTCACCATGGAAGAATTGATGAGCAGATTGAAAATGATTTCCGTGCGCATTTGAATTCTATCAGAAGACACCTTCAAAAAGTACAGCAATGATATTTTGGTAACAACAAGAAAATCTAATGCTGTATGTTTCAAAAAAATTAGACACAAAATCATTAATGAATCTTGGCATCGAGATGTTCAGAGTGTGGCATCCAATGCCTCTGGCATATCTATGTTTATTGTTTAATGCTGTTGTGTTAATTTTGACGTATTTTAATTTCCCTTGTTTTTATAAATAAATCGTTGGGTAGCAATTTTAATTTAAATTATTATACATTTAGTATTTTAATTAAAAACTTTCCTAGCGCTTTTGTTTACCTAGGTTGGCTGTAGCGTTGGCAGGTGCTAGAAGATTTATATTTTGTAATTTTAACTAGTGTGTAAGTTTGTAACTTTTCATATCAATCTTGTGCAATATTTTTATTATATTTTATAACTATCTGTGTAAGTCAGGGTTTGATTATTTATTATACGTGTGAGACCTATGATACTAGTCTTCATCGTGCGACATGCGACACTAGCGCTCGGGCGCAGCGGTGGCGAGAGAGAGAGACTGGAACTGGGAGTCGAGTCGCGCCGGCCGGACTATACACATCTGTCTCCGAGCGCGGAACTTCGCGCGGTGCGAGTAGAAACGTTTTAGTGGGCGTGCCTCTTGTTTCGTCCACATGACATGCGTTGAACGGTTCTGGAGCTGCACTGTGGTTTAGGACTTTACGAGTGCGCGGGAGTTTATGGTGCCAGCGCATCGGCTATTCACGAGGTGGCGCGCGTATTTTTCGCCCGTGTACTAGTGATGCAGTTGAGTGAGGGCCAAGTTGACGTCACCATGGCTCTACTCGCAGGCATGCTAATCAAGGATCGTGAAGTGTGAGGGTGTAAGAAGAAAACAGACCATGCTACTGTTCGTAAGTACGCTCTGCGCCATGCTGACAACCCTGGACGACACTTCAGTGGATCGCCGTTTAAAAACCTTGCTCCGTCCTTTCCACTTCAGCTTACCCATGCGTTTGTCCTTTTGATGTTTTGAATGCTCCATCAGTGACGTCACCTGTGCCTGAACTTCCTCAACGTGAATCGTGGAACTGTCAGAACAGTTCAGGACTGTGTACGAATCTTACTAATTTTTTTTGTTGCGGTAAACTGCTTTTAAATTTCTTTTTCTGGCCAGCTTAGTGTCTCGTTTTAACTTTGTACAATTTAAACTGCTGTTTTATGAGTGTCTGCGCCGCAGGACTCTTATTACCTACTTAAAAGACTTATCATATTTCATTGTTAAATTAATAGTAATAGTAACAGTAACAGTAACGTGATTAATTTGCTACTATGATAGGGCCCCTTTCCTTTTGACAGAGGGATCACTTGCATGATCATTTTGCACTTTGTCTTAGTAAATGTAAATATATATATATTAAACTTTGTCATATTTTACCTGTAATTTCTTTTAATTCATGGTTGTTACAGGACTAGAAAACCGGGAAATGTCAGGGAAATTAAAATGGTCAGGGAATTCCGGGAAATGTCAGGGAAAATTCTACGAATTCTGGACATTTTAAAGTTGCGTATAATTCAAACAAAGCTTTGTTTTGATGCGCTCGTACCGCTACCCAACGACTCCGCTAAAAGGCTGCTGCTTAAGGCACACGGCAACTGCAACTTTTTTTTTAACTTGGTCTACGATTGTCCGTTGCAATAGGCTGTTACAACCACCCACCATAACTTCTGGCCAATCCAGGCACTTGTTTGTTCACTAGCGAACCCAGGCCTTCATTTGTTCGTGTTTTGCTCCTTTTTAATTTGCCCTTGAGACTTTGTATTATGTTCCGTTTCATGCAGTGAACTACAGAACGGGCATGGCGTCGTTTATCTTTTGAAGGCTATTTTCACGTGGAATAAGGTGAGTTCAAAGCTTATTACGTGAATTTAAAGGCGTTGTTTCAGGTTAAGTTAGTTTTTGATGCGATCATAAGAAAATAAAGTGCATTTTGATAAAGAGGCAATACCAATTCTCATTTTGAAAACTACCAAACTGATACGAAAACACGTGGCTTTTGTGTGCGGTTAGGTTTTTGCATTTTTTCTACCTATTTTATAAATTACTTTTTTTTTTTCAACCGTTATAATCCGTGAGTTCTGTTGCGTGACACTTACATTGTGTATAAAAAAATTGCATAACTGAACATGTTTTCCCCCAGAATCGTTAGTTAACACTGTAAGATTGTAAGAGTTTTGCATGTTGTAATGCTGCTATTGTAATTCTCTAAGTAGGCCCGTTATATTGCTAGGTGTGAATTTGTAATAGTTTTTGTATTTGTGTAGTTATATTTTTTTTTAAGAATTCATAAACAATAATGTTTTAACCTAACCTGAAAATATTAATATGTACTTTTTTTTAAATTAACTAAACGGAAATATACAAAAATTAAAAAAATAAAATAAAAGCCATTCGCATAATAACTAAAGATAAAAAAAACATCTAGTTGCAGAAAAAAATTAAAAAATTAGGAATACTAACATTTACAAATGAATTCATAAATACAGAACATTAATTTTCTGCTATAGACACCAAACCAAATTTGAAAGAAACAAAGATATCCATCATCATAATACTCGAGGCTGCAATAAATTGAGACCCATACAACACACCACTACTCAATTTGAAATAGGAATAGAGCACATTGGCAGAATACTATTTAATAGCTTACCTTACAAATGGAAATCAGCAACATAGACAAATATAAAGCTTCCATAAAAAATACACTTGTATGCAATCCATTTTACAATTTAAAAGAATTTATGGAGTATACTGCTGAAAGAGGGGAAGCATTCTGGTTACAGCCAGACTCCCTTGTATAGCTACAATACCTAACAACAATATTCTAATACCCTTAATCCTGCTTAATTTTTATTTATTTTTTCCTTAATAAATATAAGAAATTGCTTCACATATCATGTCTATGGGTATGTATAAAAGAAATAATGTTATATTTGTAATTCAGATTATCTGGAAAAATTTTATAACTATTTGTTTTACTTAAAGTTATATGTATGTAAAACTAAATATGTATGTGCATTTAAAACTGTGTCATGTAAAACTGTATGTATACGTATAACTGTAAATATGTAAATGACATGTTCCATAGACTTATGGCTTCTACCAAAAGAAGGCTCAATGGAATACAAATAAATAAATTTAAAATAAATAGCTTAATGATGTCGAAGAAAACTACTTTTAAGAAGAAATGGCTCAAGGAGCCACAGTTTCAGCATATCAAACCTTCTGCTAAAACATAAATTCTGAGTACTGCACTTTGTGCTACAAAAGTATTCAACTCGGCCATATGGGTCGAAGAGCTCTCACCAGCCATGTCGAAGGAAAAAAACACATTCACAACTCTGCCGTCAAAATAACACAAAGAAAACTTATTTTACCTCATGTTAAAATTTTTATATTACATTTAATCATATGCACGTTAATATTTACAGTATGTACTTCAAAAGAAAGTCAGGGAATTTTTCTCTTACATTTCTGGAAAACAGGGAAAAGTCAGGGAATTCTAAGATTCTATTTCTGTAGCAACCATTTAATTATTCATGCGCCATGTACACCGCTATGTCTGTGTATTTGTTCGCACTTTAGCGCCTGATAAAATAAATGTCATGTATTAAATAATTTGTTCGCTTAGAATTACTTTTCATATCTTACTGGTAATCGCAACAGCCTTAAATTTTGATAACTCTGATATTTACTTTTGCCCACTCCTGGATTAGGCTGGACACATATTTATTTGGTTATGGAGAAACGGTTTTTCGGGGAGCGGGGACGAGGGTAGCTAACTGTGTGGAACAGCATTCATTCAAGCCCTAGCTGCCAGGGAGTGCAGACGTGTCCTCTCCTAGACTGACTCCGGGAATATACCGAGCCATGTGCCGAGTTCCAAGAAGAGCAAGAAACAAAACAAGCAAGTTGTGCAGCAGCTGCTTGACTTCCAGGAAGACTCCAGCATTGAGTTGGACAAACAACTCAACTTTGCAGATGCTTCTTCGGCCGGGGAAGGCATTACTGACCCGACAGAAGAAAAGCAGAAGCTACTACGCCAGAGCCAGTGTGGCGTCGACCACAACAACGAGGGTCCTGTGTTCATGGCCGCGGTGAAAAAGCATGTGGACCTACATACGCTGTTATCAACTAACGAACAGTTGAAAGAGGCCTACATCAGGGACCATCCTAGCAAACCAGAAAAGTCGACAATCTACATGCGGATTGCGGCGCAAATGCGAGCTGTAATACAGCTCGCAGGCAAACAACAGCCTCCGTTAGAACTAGAGAAGTTGTATATACGAGTGGCTGCCTCCCCACCTCGGTGGGCCACCTACCAGTAAGTGCTGGTGGTCGAGGCTGCCACTTCCCAGCAACCCATCCCAGCACCAACCTCTCAGCTCCGAGATGCTTGCACGCAGGCGGAGCCAAGCTTGCTTGCCCCAGAGCTGCGCCACAGCAGCTGCCAGTCAGACACACATGGAGCCAGCCCCAGCCAGGAGCCTGCACACAGGCTCCCAAGCAGCTGTTCTCACAGCTGAGAAGAGCACAACAGCAGCTCTACTCGCCGCTGCTGCCGCCGGCGGTGACTTCTGCAGCGACACAGACCGCCCCCAGCAAGAGAGGGGAGGCGGCCCCAGCTGCAGGGGTCACTGCACGGCAGCCTGCAGGCGGCGCCCACAAGAACACCGCGCGCCCTGGCACTTTGTCGTCCTCAGGAGCGGCAGAGGGGCCGGGGTGCTGGCGCGTCTGCAGCCGGGCCACAGGGCGCCTCACCCGCCTCTACAGGGTGGCCTTCGGCACTGTCCAGGAGGCCGGCACCGCCATCAGCAGCCGAGCCAGCCCACGCCAAGCCGCAGCTCCCCAGGGCCTGGGGCCGCACATAGCTGCAGTCTATTCCGCGCTGCTAACTGCAGCTCTGAGCCGCCCCAGGTACTCAGCGAGCCAGCCGTGGGCAGAGGGGACTCGTCCCCTCCGCCGGCCTAGCCCTTCATCCCGCTAAAGGGAGGGGGTCAGTGGCCCATGGTTTAGGGAAACTCGCACAAAGACAACATCTATCTTAACACAGTAATTAAGCCCAGCCCGAGCCTACAGACTCAACTTAAAAAATAAGATAAAATTAAGATAAAAAAATTAAAATAAAGATTAACGTAAAGATAAATTAATTTCCCTTGAAATTAAATTAAATTTATCTCAGGCCATTTGTAGTCACCAAGCTTCGCAGCGAATTTTCAAAGTCAGGTATCTCACAATCCTCGTCGAAACTTACTATTTATAGGCATAAAACAGGAGGTTAGGGGCCGCATTCAGCGGCCTGGGACTCCTCGCGGGCCTCGGGGTTCGATGCCAAGTTCGGGTACTCGGCCCCTGGGTCCGCTACTGGCGATGATGATATCCCTGTTAGTCAGCAATGGCTGCTTGGGGTTGCTTAATTAAGCAATTAATCTGAGCCCAGTAGCAAGGTTTTTTACCTTTAAGAGGCTACCAGAAAATACGAAAATTGTGCCATAATTGTGGAAGACATACGATCGCAAGTATACAATCTGACTGAAAGGTTTCTATATGAAAATAAGGATCTAATTCCCGAGTCTCTTGTAGTTTTTATGGAAGGTGTGATGTTCAGCAAAAAGCGAGGTGATCTGGAGAAATGGAAGAAAAATCAGCAGCCATCGCACATTGCGTGATTAGTGCTGTGCGTCCTGCGTCATTGCTCTCACCTCTTCTATTAGGCTTGGGAGCATTTCTTTACAAAAAATATGGTTCTCGCAAATTGAGAGACATCTTGTTTTCCATGTGGTTTTTTTCCTCGTAAAATGAAGCAACTCGATTTGAATTGTCATCAATTATGCATCCTCTCGTGGCTGTGAACCAACCAGCACTTTGCCAGATGGTCTATGCCAATGCCGATTTCAACATTCAAACTCTGGATGTTCAGTGTCATGTACCTGATATGTTGTAAATAAAATTTCTTAATGTCATCAAATATGCATTGCCCCCAAATCATTTAAAACAACCTATTTTAAGCGTAATACATCCAAAGTATAGCGCCGATCACAGGTGGGAGGGTTCGTTTGGGCTGTACAGTGCAGAAGGCACATTTCGTAATTTTCCCCCTCTCCCCTTATGTAAAACTGATTGTTAAAGACGTCTCTTGTAGGAAATTTAATAAACTTTCATAGGCTATAATGGATTTTTTTGATAACATTTCTATTTTTCAAATTGTAAATGGTGGGAGTGGGAGTAGGAGGAGCGTAGGGGTACTGGGACCGATGTAAACATTGAAATGTAAACACCGACCCCACTACCCCCATGGGCGCCGCCATCTTGTTTCATGGGCGCCGCCATTGTTGTTGACATCGGTTACCAGGGCGCGCCACCGTCGCCGCCACTGGGCGCCGCCATTGTTGTTGACATTGGTTACCAGAGCGCGCCGGTAGGCCGCCATCTTAGTTCAGCCTTTAGTTACCGGAGCGCGCCACCGTCGCTCCGAATGTGGGAATTGTATACAAAAAAGCCTTGGCGCTGGGTGGATTCGATCCCGGGGACGCACCAACATCGTGGTTACGAGGCGTGCGCCTTGACCACTAGACCACGGAACCATATGAAGTATGGGGAATTAAATAACGAACATATGCTTTAAAGAAGCTATGCTTAAAAGAAGCTATGGCTTTAAAAGCAATACTAGCTATGCGTAAAATCCGAAAAAAATATATGTCTATAAACCCCCACCCCACAACCGCCATTATGCCTAACCGCCATATTTTAAAAAAGTATGCCTATAGACCCCACCACTCCACAATCGCCGCCATGTTTAAATATTAAAAATATGCCTATAGACCCCCACCACTCCACAACCGCCATATTAAAATATGCTTAACCCGCCATGTTGTATTCGAAAATAAATAAAATACCGCTATGTTTAAATTACGAAAAATAAACCCCCAAGTATGTCTAAAAGAAACCCCCGCCATACTAGCTATGCTTAAACCGCCATGCTTAAAAGCCCCGCCACTCCACAACCGCCGCCATGTTGTATGCTTAAAACAAATGACGCCATGATGTATGCTTAAAGCAAACCCCCCACCATTATGCTTAACCGCCATGTCTTAAAAAAACATGTCTATAAACCCCACCACTCCACAACCGCCATATCTAAATATGCTTAAAAGAAGCAACTGCCATGTTGTTAAATTTCGAAAAAAAAAAAAAAAAATATGCTTAAATAATACAGTCATTATAGCTATGTCTATAAACCCCGCCACAAAAAGTATGCTTAATCGCCATATTTAAAGTTCGAAAAGAAATAAAATATCGCTATGTTTAAATTTGGAAAAGTATGCATAAGCCGCCAAAGTTAATTTCCAACAACCATGTTTCAGTATGCTTAAAAGCCCCGCAATACCAGCTATGACTAAAACAAACATAACCTCAAAAATCCCGCGCAGAGAGAGCGAGATGTTGTCCGCTGGAGCGTCACTCGTATACTGCGCAATTATAATCCCCACATCATATTATAAGCATAATAAAGGCGCAATGATGTATGCTTAAAACCCCCGCCATACTAGCTATGCCTATGCCGCCATGATGTAAGCTTAAAACACACACACACACACCCCAAGTATGCCTAAAAGAAACCCCTGTCATACTAGCTATGCCTAAACCGCGAAATTTAAATTTCCAACAGCCATATTTAAAGTTGGAAAAGAAATAAAATACCGCCATGTTTAAATATCGAAAAGCAAGTACCGCAACCCCACCACCCAGCATATGTTTAAAACAAACACCACCATACTAGCTATGACTAAATACCTGAGAGAAACATAACCTCCAAAAGGGGCCATACCAGCTATGTCTACCCCAACCCCACCACCAGTATGCTTAAAACAAACACCACCATACTAGATATGACTAAATACCCGGAGCAACATAACCTCAAAAAAGGCACCATACTAGCTATGTCTACCCCACTCCCACCACCAGTATGCGTAAAAGCCCCGCCATACCAGCTATGACTAAAGAAACATAACCTCAAAAATCCCGCGCAGAGAGAGCGAGATGTTGTCCGCTGGAGCGTCACTCTTACACTGCGCAATTATAACCCCACACATCATATTATAAGCATAATAATGTCTTTAAAAAAATGCTTTAAGTAATAAGCATAATTAAATTATATAATATTAGGATAGCATAGTTAGGACCCCTGCAGTTAACACGTAGCGTTAAGTAATGAGCTGCGGCACGATTGACATAAGTTACCGAGATAATAAAAAAAAATAGCAAATAAGCATACATAAAATAAAAACTCACCGGAACGCACCCCACCCACCCCGGCGATATGTAACAAACAAAAACGCAGACGAAAAGATATACTAAAAAATAGTAACACCTATGTACGCCGTGTAGACAACCGACAGCATTTAACGATAAGTAAACATATAAAATATATTACAAAGCGGGAGCGGCCCGCTCACGAATATGTTTTAGTGTTATAAGCATAGGTAAAACTTAAAAGTATGTAAAGAAATTTTAAGTATTAAGCATAGTTACTATTATTTTACGTCAAGTAAAAAATAAATATTATACAAACAATGTATGGTAATCGGCTCTCGGCCAATGTGTTAAGCATTACAAACGCCGTGCTGAGAGCCCCGCTCGTGCGACCAGGAATGTATTAAGGGACCCCTGCAGTTAACACGTAGCGTTCAGTAATGAAAAAATAAAATGTAGCCGCGGCAATATCGTCAGAAACAAATTACGTATGCAACCGAGGTAATAAAAAAAAATAAACTATAGGTGCCACCCCCACTCCTAGTATGCTTAAAACACCCACCCCCACAAGTATGCCTAAAAGAAACCCCAACCATACTAGCTATGCCTAAATCATTTGCAGCCATGCTTAAAAACCCCCGCCATACTGGCTAAGACTAAATGGAGTGCCACATATACACACCGACACCTTTAATATCACAGAGGAGAGCGAGAAACGTAACGTAAAATATGCTTGAAGTAATAAGCATAGTTAAAATTTATAATATTGTAAATACATAAAAATAAGCATAGTTAAAAAAACCGTAGATCACCATTTAATAGTACTGGACCAGATAACATATGCCATAGCGATAGCATGAATAAGCATAGTTAGGACCCCTACAGTCAACACGTAGCGTTCAGTAATTAGCTGCGGCACGATCGTCAGAAACAAATTACGTATGTTACCGAGGTAATAAAAAAATAGCAAATAAGCACACATAAAAAAAAACTCACCGGAACGCATCCCGCCCACCCCGGCGACTTGTAACAAATAAATATAAATAAACGTTGAACAAACGACCGTGTAGGGGAGCTGTAAGCCTGTTCGCGCACCGCAAATAAGCATACATAAAGGAAAAACTCACCGGAATGCACCCACTCCAACACGGCGACGTGTAATTAAAAATAAAAACGCAGACGAAAAGAGATATTAAAAATAGTAACACCTATGTACGCCGTGTAGACAACCGACAGCGAATAACGATAAGTAAATTTATAAAATATATTACAAAGCGGGAGCGCACGTCTGTAGTCCGTAGACGCACTCCTCAAACTGTTTTCAAATTCCCGGTGCGACGAAAAGAAAGCTGTTTGTCGACCATGGCCCGCCGCGTGCTATAGCAGTTTGCAGCAGATTTCACGGAACACAATAAAAAACGTACAGCCCAGTGATACATGAAACCGCCGAATGCATGTGAAAAAAAAACTACCATAAATAACAAAAAAAAATTAAAACATAAAAAAACAATCAAAATACACTCACAAACGCAATACAGCGCAATGCAGTGAAAACTCCCATGAAATAAGAAAATCGCTTATTGAGACAGCATGATGCAAAGAGTAAAAATCCCTATACGTAAAATAAAACAAACGCGAAAACAAAGATATGACGTAATAAAATAAACAAGCGACAGCAAAAGCAAGAAAGGTTATAAAAATACTAATTCATTTACACATTGAGGAATTAAATAAGGACGGACCCCCCAAATACCACTAGGCTAAACACAACCCATAAGTAAATCACAATAAACCAAAACCAGTCTTTAAAAAATCTATCTACGAGAACAATATTATAAAACTACCACACTCTCCAACACACCAAATGACACGGCCCGATAAATGACAATACAAATAAATATCAATAACCATAAATACCTACATAATCAAAATATATTATTAAGCAACCGAAAAATACACCACAGCCCACATAAGGCCTCGCGAACGAACGGCACAACACCAGAGACAAAACATGCTATTCCCATTTGTTAAAAAGACGCACATACGAGTCTTTAGTGCTAGCCCAGCTAGTATACATTCATTAATAAATAAAATCGGTTATAGTATTATGTGTAGGCAATAAATAGGAAGTACAAAGCGATATAGCCACAAGACGTTATTAAATATAGTAATAAAGTCTATGTATAGCCAGTAAATAATATATATGTAAGTAAAACGTGTTATGCCCTAAACTAAATATGTTAATGTTTAATTCCTTATAGTCATACTTTGTAGGAATATAAACATAAGTCGTTTGAACGGTCTGTGTAATACAAATGCTTATCATCAGCTCTGAGTAATTTATCCTTCATATAAGTAAACTTAGCATGTTATTCTAATAAACTATGTATCATTGCAAGTATAAAGACCCCAATATACCGCTAACTAATTTGAAATAGTCATACCATCATTATTAAATAATCATACAAAAAATATTAAGTGTTATCCATCCTTCCCTTTCGCTCATGACATAGAGTGTGGTGTTCTAAATATGGAGTGAAAGAATATTATATGAGTCATGTTGTAAATGCTTATAAGATTATTGTTCACTTTCCATCAAGGCTAGATAAAAAACAATCTCTATATATGGTAGATGAATAAACAGAGACCAACTAGAGACTTCATACTAGTAAATAATAATTAAGGATATATCGGGGTAAATAAAAAAATAACCTATATAAATACACCCAATAAGCATAGGAAGCTCTGGCGTTAATAACAAAACGTAAAATAAAAGGTTACTGGTTCAGGTAAGAATATATATTCTACTACTATGCATTCCATTAAGCATAAGAAGCACTATAATCCCATTCCGACTAAACCAGAATAGAACACACCAGTAATGTTTGTGAAAGAACACACGATGATATTCATATTAATAACCACTTAGCCAAAATCGTTTGCAGAATAACAGACATAGCAATTCCATGTCTCAAACACCACATCGCTTCGGCGATAGTCCAGAAAACACAAAAATTATATCTGCCTTCCCCAAGAGACCGCCACAGTCGCCTCGGCGAACCTCGTGAGGTCACCAGTAAGTAACTTTCACTTGCCGGAGGGCAGACGGTAATAACACACACGCAGCCGCCCCCGAAAACAAGCCTCCAACAAGAAAAAAATAATATATCAAAATATCTAAAACAACAAGGATGCCTTGCGGCCGCAAAATTTTTTTTAATAATATTGTTATGAATTAATATTTTTAATAATTAAATTTATGTTTATTTGTAAATTTATGTTTATTTTTGAAAATTATCAAAAACTAATGGTTAAAAGCAAGAGTCCTTTTATAATAAAAAATGAATAGATTTTAAAATTTATTATTAAATTTTTTTTTTTTAATTAATTGAAACCTATATGTTAATTTGTTAAAGGAAATAAATTTATTTTAAGAATTTATTATTACAACTACTTTGTAGATAATTGATCCTGATGATGGCGACTGCAATGTCGGCCGAAACGTCGGTGAATTTCGCATTAAACTATTTTTTTAATTAATTGAAACCTATATGTTAATTTGTTAAAGGAAATAAATTTATTTAAGAATTTATTATTAATTTAAATCTATGTTGATTTGTTGATTTATTATCAAAAACTTATGGTTATACGTGGATTCATTTTATAGTAAAAATTAATATATTTATTTAACATTATTTTAATGTTTTATCTCACATTATTTCACTACCATCGACCGACAAATACTACGTTTTTTTGTTTTCATCGTATACTTTGAGATATTTATCCTTTAGGGTTCTTTATAAAAGATGTTGTAAAATATTTCCGCCGCTACGTAATGATTTTCCAGAGTTGACACACACAGAATTGAAGAGCGTATTGTTTCCATTACTCTAAAAAGTTTTCAACCAATGTGTTTGCTCGCGTTAGCACTATCGTTCTATATTTAGATCACTTGTTATTGTGTTTAAGCGGAGGTATTTGCCTTTTTCTCGGGGTTCGTATCCCATCCGGTGGGTACGAGTGGTTAGTTCTGTGTGTAAATGTGGCGGACGTTGCTGTGAGCCTGCGAGTGTTCTCGAGTTGCTCTAGTTTCCCTCTCAAAAGCGGAATGTAGTTGACGTTACAATGCATCGGTGTGGGGTTTATCTCTAAGTTAATTGTATCAATCGTGGAATTTCGCAACCAGTATATAGAGCGAATAAGAGAGATAAAGAGAGAGAGAAAGAGAGAGAGATATGAAGAGAGAGGTTTTGTAGGTTTTTCATTAATGGTTTTACAATTGTGAGTTAGCGCACGTACTTTTTAATAGTTGTAATTAGATTTATTTTTTAAATACATTGTAATTTTATCCTCCTAATTTTGCTTCACAACTATTATACACTAAAAGATTCCTGTGAGGTTAATAAATGTATATATATATATATATTTTTTTTTTCTTAATGCATGTGGCTGTAGAGATGAAATTGATGGTACTATCTTCTTTCCACCCAATGGTGCTATGATGAATATTTGTCTGTGTGTTCGCTAGCTTTTTTTTATATTTATTTTTTCTAGTTCAATTGTGATATGTGCTTACTTTCATATACAATGCTTGGGGTGTAATGGAATTTTCTGCTTCATTGGGGTTAGTATTGAAAGGGTACTTTGATAAATATGTTTTGAATTTTTGTGTCTTCTATAGTATTTATCTATCATTCATGCATATATTCGTGTGTCATTGTATCTCGGTGAACTTATGTTTTGTGGAATATCAGTGTTAAGTTGGCTAGTGCGATTTCTTACATTGTATGTATTTAAGGTTTAGGAATAGCTAATATTATGTTACCATGTTGTCTTCCGGCCTGTTTTCACTTACACTATGAGATTGCTAGCCTGGTTTAACGTACATGTTTGATTTTTTTAGATGCGTCTTTTACAATAATTACATATTGGTTGCGCAATGGCAACCCCTTCTGTCTGTGAAGGACACGTCTGGCAACTCGTGCTGGGCTGCGGTGGCCGGCAGAGTTTAAGGTCTTTATATGGGTTTGTGAAAGTGATGGAGAATATTCTATTAAGTGTGTTGTGTTTAGCTACTATCGGTGCTGTTGTTTATATATTACAGTTCTCTTTGTTAATCAATGTAAATTTAGATTTAAAATAAGTATAAAGGTTCCAAACATGATGGTGGAAACATCCTGGAAGTCGTGTGTGTGTGTGTGTTACGATCTAACCTTGTGTTTCGATACATATGTGGGACAATGTGTGCTACTGCAATGTTTATCATCCTTCATCCGCGAGGGAATTGGTCTTTGAAGCTTCATCTTACTGATCTATTTGCGTTTTTTTCACCTTTCTGTGTTTGTAATGTCTGAACTTTGTTTACTTTTTGAAGTGATTCCATATTATTGGTAATTTGGTTTGCTTTTTAATTGTATATTTATATCTATATGCTTCTGGATAACCTAAGTCATTGTTAAGTGCATATTTTTGTAATATTTATGTTTGTAACCACTGGATGTTTTATTATTATTACTTCATTATGTGTACAGGCAACTAGTGGTGACAGTATGGTTCTAGATATACGACATACCCGAGGATTTTTTTATATGTTTCGTATTTAAATTGTTATAATTGTATGGTTGGTATCTAAATATACATAATTCCGTATTTATCGTTTCTTGTCACTACATAGCACTTGAGCAAACATCAAATTTCTTACACTGATCCATTTTTTCTCAACTTGTGTGCGAACATACATAATTAAAATGATTTGTGCGAACAAGAGTTCGCAATTCCTTTCAATATACTTAATTATAATGCGGAATCTCTCTTCCATATGGGTTTTTAAACTTAGCTTTCGGTTAGGTGAACAAAAAAATAACCTTTTTCTTTTAAATAATGAATTTAATTTATTTGGGATGTGACATTTAGTATAGGAAACGTGTTTTGTCGCACGCTTCATTATATTCATTTAGCTTAGTCCTTTAACTTTTACACGTCTTTAACGAGTGATTCTCTTTTTAAAGTCTGTGTCTTTAACTCTTTCTATTTCACATGTATGTTATTAGGGATTGTGACTATTACCATCGAACATTTTGTGTTGGGGAAGCGATGTCTGATCTTTCTGAATGCGTTTTTTTTTTTTACGCTAGGTATTTTAAATTTTTAAATATATATTTATACTTAATTGTACTCTCATGTGTTTACGTCAATATTTACCTAATTTTTTGTTCAGTTTAGACTTTTGAAATTTCTCTTTTGGTTCATTCTCCTGTCTTATGTTTTTTGAGGCTGTGATATTTATTGTATTGTTTCTTTTATATATTACTTTCATTTATGGCGGTTACACCTGTTCTTATTGGCATACATGTGTCTTTTTAGTACAGCATCTGTAGTATATGAAATGTAATTTCTCCTGACCATCTCTGTGGGTTTATGAAGTGTCTGGGTTTGAGTCTTATGATCGTTTCGATGTAGGTTGCAATATGCCTGTAGGCGTTGTTTTGGTTTTTTCAAGTTGACTTGTTATTTTTGGTAACTATATTATGATAATATTAAAGGATTATATATGTGATGGTAGAATTTCAAGGAACGTTTATGATGAGAATTATACAGTTTTGTTTGTGTACACGCTTCAGTTACTTCAATACTTATTATTAGTATTATCCTGACACTGTGTTTATTTTAATGTAAAGATATTTTATGTCTGGCAATACATGGATTAGCACTAGTAGGTAGTATATAGTTGGTGGGCAATGAGTATTCGTACACCACATTTAATTATTATTTCCTTCTTTACTCCTTGTCACTTGAAAGTCGTTGTCGGGCTTCGTCGTTCACGTTACTTAGTTTAAAGGCATGGGTGGTGTAATTAATAGTTTGCAAGGCATCCTTGTTGTTTTAGATATTTTGATATATTATTTTTTTCTTGTTGGAGGCTTGTTTTCGGGGGCGGCTGCGTGTGTGTTATTACCGTCTGCCCTCCGGCAAGTGAAAGTTACTTACTGGTGACCTCACGAGGTTCGCCGAGGCGACTGTGGCGGTCTCTTGGGGAAGGCAGATATAATTTTTGTGTTTTCTGGACTATCGCCGAAGCGATGTGGTGTTTGAGACATGGAATTGCTATGTCTGTTATTCTGCAAACGATTTTGGCTAAGTGGTTATTAATATGAATATCATCGTGTGTTCTTTCACAAACATTACTGGTGTGTTCTATTCTGGTTTAGTCGGAATGGGATTATAGTGCTTCTTATGCTTAATGGAATGCATAGTAGTAGAATATATATTCTTACCTGAACCAGTAACCTTTTATTTTACGTTTTGTTATTAACGCCAGAGCTTCCTATGCTTATTGGGTGTATTTATATAGGTTATTTTTTTATTTACCCCGATATATCCTTAATTATTATTTACTAGTATGAAGTCTCTAGTTGGTCTCTGTTTATTCATCTACCATATATAGAGATTGTTTTTTATCTAGCCTTGATGGAAAGTGAACAATAATCTTATAAGCATTTACAACATGACTCATATAATATTCTTTCACTCCATATTTAGAACACCACACTCTATGTCATGAGCGAAAGGGAAGGATGGATAACACTTAATATTTTTTGTATGATTATTTAATAATGATGGTATGACTATTTCAAATTAGTTAGCGGTATATTGGGGTCTTTATACTTGCAATGATACATAGTTTATTAGAATAACATGCTAAGTTTACTTATATGAAGGATAAATTACTCAGAGCTGATGATAAGCATTTGTATTACACAGACCGTTCAAACGACTTATGTTTATATTCCTACAAAGTATGACTATAAGGAATTAAACATTAACATATTTAGTTTAGGGCATAACACGTTTTACTTACATATATATTATTTACTGGCTATACATAGACTTTATTACTATATTTAATAACGTCTTGTGGCTATATCGCTTTGTACTTCCTATTTATTGCCTACACATAATACTATAACCGATTTTATTTATTAATGAATGTATACTAGCTGGGCTAGCACTAAAGACTCGTATGTGCGTCTTTTTAACAAATGGGAATAGCATGTTTTGTCTCTGGTGTTGTGCCGTTCGTTCGCGAGGCCTTATGTGGGCTGTGGTGTATTTTTCGGTTGCTTAATAATATATTTTGATTATGTAGGTATTTATGGTTATTGATATTTATTTGTATTGTCATTTATCGGGCCGTGTCATTTGGTGTGTTGGAGAGTGTGGTAGTTTTATAATATTGTTCTCGTAGATAGATTTTTTAAAGACTGGTTTTGGTTTATTGTGATTTACTTATGGGTTGTGTTTAGCCTAGTGGTATTTGGGGGGGTCCGTCCTTATTTAATTCCTCAATGTGTAAATGAATTAGTATTTTTATAACCTTTCTTGCTTTTGCTGTCGCTTGTTTATTTTATTACGTCATATCTTTGTTTTCGCGTTTGTTTTATTTTACGTATAGGGATTTTTACTCTTTGCATCATGCTGTCTCAATAAGCGATTTTCTTATTTCATGGGAGTTTTCACTGCATTGCGCTGTATTGCGTTTGTGAGTGTATTTTGATTGTTTTTTTTATGTTTTAATTTTTTTTTGTTATTTATGGTAGTTTTTTTTTCACATGCATTCGGCGGTTTCATGTATCACTGGGCTGTACGTTTTTTCTTGTGTTCCGTGAAATCTGCTGCAAACTGCTATAGCACGCGGCGGGCCAGGGTCGACAAACAGCTTTCTTTTCGTCGCACCGGGAATTTGAAAACAGTTTGAGGAGTGCGTCTACGGACTACAGACGTGCGCTCCCGCTTTGTAATATATTTTATAAATTTACGTATCGTTATTCGCTGTCGGTTGTCTACACGGCGTACATAGGTGTTACTATTTTTAATATCTCTTTTCGTCTGCGTTTTTATTTTTAATTACACGTCGCCGTGTTGGAGTGGGTGCATTCCGGTGAGTTTTTCCTTTATGTATGCTTATTTGCGGTGCGCGAACAGGCTTACAGCTCCCCTACACGGTCGTTTGTTCAACGTTTATTTATATTTATTTGTTACAAGTCGCCGGGGTGGGCGGGATGCGTTCCGGTGAGTTTTTTTTTATGTGTGCTTATTTGCTATTTTTTTATTACCTCGGTAACATACGTAATTTGTTTCTGACGATCGTGCCGCAGCTAATTACTGAACGCTACGTGTTGACTGTAGGGGTCCTAACTATGCTTATTCATGCTATCGCTATGGCATATGTTATCTGGTCCAGTACTATTAAATGGTGATCTACGGTTTTTTTAACTATGCTTATTTTTATGTATTTACAATATTATAAATTTTAACTATGCTTATTACTTCAAGCATATTTTACGTTACGTTTCTCGCTCTCCTCTGTGATATTAAAGGTGTCGGTGTGTATATGTGGCACTCCATTTAGTCTTAGCCAGTATGGCGGGGGTTTTTAAGCATGACTGCAAATGATTTAGGCATAGCTAGTATGGTTGAGGTGTCTTTTAGGCATACTTGTGGGGGTGGGTGTTTTAAGCATACTAGGAGTGGGGGTGGCACCTATAGTTTATTTTTTTTTATTACCTCGGTTACATACGTAATTTGTTTCTGACGATATTGCCGCGGCTACATTTTATTTTTTCATTACTGAACGCTACGTGTTAACTGCAGGGGTCCCTTAATACATTCCTGGTCGCACGAGCGGGGCTCTCAGCACGGCGTTTGTAATGCTTAACACATTGGCCGAGAGCCGATTACCATACATTGTTTGTATAATATTTATTTTTTACTTGACGTAAAATAATAGTAACTATGCTTAATACTTAAAATTTCTTTACATACTTTTAAGTTTTACCTATGCTTATAACACTAAAACATATTCGTGAGCGGGCCGCTCCCGCTTTGTAATATATTTTATATGTTTACTTATCGTTAAATGCTGTCGGTTGTCTACACGGCGTACATAGGTGTTACTATTTTTTAGTATATCTTTTCGTCTGCGTTTTTGTTTGTTACATATCGCCGGGGTGGGTGGGGTGCGTTCCGGTGAGTTTTTATTTTATGTATGCTTATTTGCTATTTTTTTTATTATCTCGGTAACTTATGTCAATCGTGCCGCAGCTCATTACTTAACGCTACGTGTTAACTGCAGGGGTCCTAACTATGCTATCCTAATATTATATAATTTAATTATGCTTATTACTTAAAGCATTTTTTTAAAGACATTATTATGCTTATAATATGATGTGTGGGGTTATAATTGCGCAGTGTAAGAGTGACGCTCCAGCGGACAACATCTCGCTCTCTCTGCGCGGGATTTTTGAGGTTATGTTTCTTTAGTCATAGCTGGTATGGCGGGGCTTTTACGCATACTGGTGGTGGGAGTGGGGTAGACATAGCTAGTATGGTGCCTTTTTTGAGGTTATGTTGCTCCGGGTATTTAGTCATATCTAGTATGGTGGTGTTTGTTTTAAGCATACTGGTGGTGGGGTTGGGGTAGACATAGCTGGTATGGCCCCTTTTGGAGGTTATGTTTCTCTCAGGTATTTAGTCATAGCTAGTATGGTGGTGTTTGTTTTAAACATATGCTGGGTGGTGGGGTTGCGGTACTTGCTTTTCGATATTTAAACATGGCGGTATTTTATTTCTTTTCCAACTTTAAATATGGCTGTTGGAAATTTAAATTTCGCGGTTTAGGCATAGCTAGTATGACAGGGGTTTCTTTTAGGCATACTTGGGGTGTGTGTGTGTGTTTTAAGCTTACATCATGGCGGCATAGGCATAGCTAGTATGGCGGGGGTTTTAAGCATACATCATTGCGCCTTTATTATGCTTATAATATGATGTGGGGATTATAATTGCGCAGTATACGAGTGACGCTCCAGCGGACAACATCTCGCTCTCTCTGCGCGGGATTTTTGAGGTTATGTTTGTTTTAGTCATAGCTGGTATTGCGGGGCTTTTAAGCATACTGAAACATGGTTGTTGGAAATTAACTTTGGCGGCTTATGCATACTTTTCCAATTTTAAACATAGCGATATTTTATTTCTTTTCGAACTTTAAATATGGCGATTAAGCATACTTTTTGTGGCGGGGTTTATAGACATAGCTATAATGACTGTATTATTTAAGCATATTTTTTTTTTTTTTTCGAAATTTAACAACATGGCAGTTGCTTCTTTTAAGCATATTTAGATATGGCGGTTGTGGAGTGGTGGGGTTTATAGACATGTTTTTTTAAGACATGGCGGTTAAGCATAATGGTGGGGGGTTTGCTTTAAGCATACATCATGGCGTCATTTGTTTTAAGCATACAACATGGCGGCGGTTGTGGAGTGGCGGGGCTTTTAAGCATGGCGGTTTAAGCATAGCTAGTATGGCGGGGGTTTCTTTTAGAAATACTTGGGGGTTTATTTTTCGTAATTTAAACATAGCGGTATTTTATTTATTTTCGAATACAACATGGCGGGTTAAGCATATTTTAATATGGCGGTTGTGGAGTGGTGGGGGTCTATAGGCATATTTTTAATATTTAAACATGGCGGCGATTGTGGAGTGGTGGGGTCTATAGGCATACTTTTTTAAAATATGGCGGTTAGGCATAATGGTGGTTGTGGGGTGGGGGTTTATAGACATATATTTTTTTCGGATTTTACGCATAGCTAGTATTGCTTTTAAAGCCATAGCTTCTTTTAAGCATAGCTTCTTTAAAGCATATGTTCGTTATTTAATTCCCCATACTTCATATGGTTCCGTGGTCTAGTGGTCAAGGCGCACGCCTCGTAACCACGATGTTGGTGCGTCCCCGGGATCGAATCCACCCAGCGCCAAGGCTTTTTTGTATACAATTCCCACATTCGGAGCGACGGTGGCGCGCTCCGGTAACTAAAGGCTGAACTAAGATGGCGGCCTACCGGCGCGCTCTGGTAACCAATGTCAACAACAATGGCGGCGCCCAGTGGCGGCGACGGTGGCGCGCCCTGGTAACCGATGTCAACAACAATGGCGGCGCCCATGAAACAAGATGGCGGCGCCCATGGGGGTAGTGGGGTCGGTGTTTACATTTCAATGTTTACATCGGTCCCAGTACCCCTACGCTCCTCCTACTAGTGGGAATTGTTGATTTTTTTTCGCAGAAAGGCCAAATAATCGCTGTTTTTCAGCACGCTCTAGTCCTGAAACCACTCATCAGAAAATCAAACTACAAGAACTCATTTTGTGAGAAATTTTGTCTACTTTAATTTTGTAAAACAAAATGCATAATTGTCGAGACATCAACGAAAAAATTAAAAAGTACACACATTTTGAACGTTTTTGCATTTTTCGTTGTGAAGCTGACCTACACGGCAGAAAACTTGAAATTCGGATTCAGAACCCCAAAAAACGTATAGAACCACTCAGAAAAAAACTTCCGCAATTTTGTTACGGGAAACCCACCATTTGACTGTATTATGTATCATTTATTCAAAACATTCTTCAGACCATATCAAGTTTTTTGAATTCTGTAACTCAAAATTGCAATTTTTTTTAGTTCAGCCTGTCACCAATTTAAATCAATATATTTTCCATTTACTGTGTTAATGAATACCTGCTAATTTTTTGTAGTTTTCAGGGTGTCTGACTAGTAAGCCAGAGGTCACAACATCTTTAGCCAATACGTTTTTTGAGAAATTATATTTGCATGGTTAGGACTGAATGTTCATTTTCACTATGTGGAAGGCAATGGTTATATACCAAATTATTCTGCCAAATGATCCTTGGTCATGATTAGATTAGAGATGTGAAAAGTTTCACCTTCTTAAATGCTATTTGTATCAAGCCACATATTATTTTATAATACATTTATGCTTCAACTAACACAACAGTAGCCATCTTAGCATACATAGTACCTACCATGCAGGGCCGGAACTAAGGGGGGCATGGGGGGCATGTGCCCCGGGCGGCAAATATCAGGGGGCGGCAAAATATGAAAAGTGGTTCACTAAAACATAATGAAACTAGTCATTAAAAAAAAGTTTTGAAAGTGTACATATCGCAACCAATAAGTTATCCAAGAAATTAAGAAATTCTATTTAACTTGATTATGCATAATTTGTAAATATATTCGTACTTCAAATGCGTTACTTCACTCTAAGAAACAAGTATTACCATAATTCGTGGTCTGGAGTGAGTAAAACCACTGCAATGAAAGCTGGCATCTCAAGGACCCGTTGCGCGGATGATCACTTGGCTGAGCAAGATGTAGCCCTTTCTCTGATAAATACCCTCATTTTTCCAGCCCCTACTCAGTCGCTCCTGTGTTTTCGTACCATGTGCGTCTCTGCCTGAGGACGGGAGCAGATAGCAGTTCCCGAAACGTCGCTTGTTTCTGTTTTGGAAAAACTATTGTGTTTGTTTCGTCTTTTCGTTTTGTCGTGTTTTTGTCTCGTTTCAACCATTGTGCTGAATTTTTTTGGGTTCAATATTTTTGTGTCGTCATCATTTGTGGGGTTTTTTCGTTCTCTTAGTACATTTTTATTTGTTTTTATTTCTTTGTTGACCATATTCCTGTTACGGAATATTTTGTGGTGTTTATATCCTGTTGACAACAGAAATTTTTTGCTTAATTTTGCTTTTTGTCTTTTGGTTATTTTTACTTATTTATTTATTTTATTTTTTAGTTTTCTTCTACAGAAAAAGTGCTTAGCAATGGCGTATGTCAAAAAAACTTCATCAAGTAATGTTGGAAGTCATTGACAGATTAATTATGGAACTGAGTAACAGGTTTAAGGCTTTGGAGAACATTAACAAAAAGTTTGGATTTTTATGTGGTGTTCAAATTCATAAAATGTAAGTAGAAGATTTAAATTCAAAGAAGCAGAATTAGGAAACACAGTGCCGATCTTAACAAAGAAGAATTCGTATTTGAAATTGAAAGTTTTAAGCACCATGCATTAACAGTAGACTATGAATTAAAAGATGCTACAGCATCAACAATGTTGAGCCTTATATACAAAAATAAACTGGAGGAAGCACATTCTAACATTACTGCTGCTCTGAGAATGTTTCTCACCCTTACAGTTACAATTGCGTCAGGTGAAAGAAGTTTTTGTAAACTTAAACTTATTAAAAGCTATTTGAGAAGCACGATGGATCAGCAGAGATTAACAAATCTAAGTATTATATCTATTGAACACAAACGAGCTTCTTTGATCAATTTTGATGATATTATTAACACTTTTGCAGCTAATCATGCTCGAAAAATTAAATTTTGAATTGAATTTCTTTGTATGGTTATCAATACAATATTATACTTAATTCATAATCACATGTTCCTTACGTAATTTTAGTAGGCTACTTAATAAACTTATTGGTAGGACATTAATTTTCACTGTTGTGCAAACAATAAACAATAGTTTGATAACAGTCTATTTCATTATAATAAAAAATGTAATTGTATTAGTTTTCCAATTAGAGTACTTGATAAATAAAGGTTCTCAATTATGTATAAGTGAATGGTATCATTTCAGCCCCCGCTTCTAACGAAAAAGGGTATTTTATAATGTTGGTAAGGAGGGGGCGGTAAATTAAGCTTTGCCCCCCCTAACGAATCTCCTAGTTCCGGCCCTGCTACCATGAACCCTAGTACCTAGGTATCTGCTGCCCTGAAGATGGTGATTGTAACTATGGCTGAAACACCAGTGTGTTCATTAACTTAACAACTTAAATTTACCATTTAAGGAAAAAAGTCTATAACATTTAAATCAACAAACATTTTGTCCTTAATGCCTTTACCTCTCCTGTAGTTGTGGATGACTGGATGTCTTCCACATACGGTGGTGAACAAGGAACCATTGGTAATGGGGAACTTCATCTGTTGTTGAGAATGGTGGAGCTTTTGGTGTGGTTGGACATCAGCCAGCGGTGGGTTGAATATTCTGAATTTGCCATCCAGTCCTGAAAAAATAAACGAGACATAAGTAATCTTGTAAGTAGCCTAATTAAATTATACCATCTGGATCATTAGCTCTTATCTCTACAATTATGTAGAGTTTGGTATTGCCTCAAATGTGTGACTGAGTCCAGAAATCAAGGTGCTTGATTGGTCCTGGGTTTAAATACACCAACTGGGCATGCATAGAGAAAGCTCGGGGGGGGGGGGGGGGGGAGAGAAACTGCCTTGTAACATCTGCCATTTTTCTGCTCTGTAATCACAGAAATCATGACTGATAATGGTGTTGATGATTAGAGGATCAGCCCAGAAATTGGGTTGTACTCTAGCTAAATCTATGGGGAGATTACTAGGGTGGAGTATACAAGATGATTCTGTGATAATGACAATTGCCTTCAACAGTAAGTGGTGAAGGGACAAAACAACAGGGGCGTATACAGAGGGGATTGGGGAGATATATCCTTGCGCCCCTACCAAAAAAAAATGCTAAAAAATCTGTACAAATCTATCATTTCCAACAACAAAAACGAAAAAAAAATTGAAAACAATACCTCATGCAAAGTATTTCTATATCCCCACCACCACTTCCCCAAAATGAAATTCTGCATAAACTCCTGCAAAACAACCGAAAGTGTGAAGGATAATTTCCACAAGTTAGAAATCCCAGACAAGGCTGGGAATCGAATCAGAAACTTCTGGCTCACCATCCAGAAACTAACCACTGAACCTGAAGCGTACAATGGCGTATCCCCGTCAAGGAAGCTCCAGAACCTGCGACGGAGATAAGTACGAACAGGTATCGCACTACGAAAGACTCCCCTTGAGGTAGGAGACAATGTGAAAAATCACTGGTACCCTATATGTCTTTAAAGTTTCTCAGAAAGCAAGAAATTATTCATTAACAGATATTTTTATTCTATAAATTTTTAAATAGAAAATACATAATATGGGCGATTTACTCCATACAGAATACAATCAAATTCAAGACTTAAAAGTTAAAGTAAATATGTATAAAACATGTATATCTTGCATTAACATTATGATTTACGAATTTATACATGTATATGAGGGAATAACTAGCCTCGAAATTCATAGCGCAATTAACGCACAAACATTTACATATGCAAATTTTACTTTAAACAATTAATTATGCAACAATGTACAAGCAATAAATAAGATAATACAATTATGTCTCATTTTATCTTGGATAACGAGCAAGAATGAGATAATACTGAGATAGTGTATGCAATAAGCGTTATGTAACCTCTGACATAACGTAAGAACAATACATATATGCGTACCAACCGGGTGTCGATCATGGGTGCAAGAAACAATTAATCCGAAACTGATAGAACCCCATGAAAATTAATAATTTGGAACGTGGCAGTAAAATAGAATTTAAAAGAAACATGCAATAGCTGACACGGGTCTAGATGCCACTAAAACCACAAAGTCGTGAATTAGAAACATGAAACTCGCCCTTAATCGACGACTAGCACGGTCGTAACAAGTTGTCCGTCCAAAATCTGTCAAGGAAGAATCGGCAGAGTTATGCTAACATGACCTTATATAAACTAGGAATATGCTTCGCAACAAGAAAAACAAGGGATGGGAGCAGGGGTAGGTGGAGAATGGAAGGGAGTGGGGTAGGAACACGACTCTGACGCATTGATGATGTCCGGAGATTGACGAAGGACGATGGTGATGAGCATGAGCTCGGCGCAAACCAACAAGTCGTACTCATGAATTTGGTAGGACTCATGTATTGGGCTAGGAAAATTATGTACCCCTAGTACTCTATACTGATATTTGTGAAAAGTGAAGTGAATATTTATAGTTACAATTTTTGCTGAATAATTGTGTTCTTGCCACTCATTATAAGTTGAATTTATGGGATTCCACAGCTGGATCATGCATATAAATTAACTACAATAGTTGAACTTTTAAAATATTTCTTTGATAAAAACTGAAACTAGCAAAAAAATAAAAAAATAACATTGCTGGTTAAGCCAACCCCTTTATATACACATGGTATATGGTGAGATATGCATACGTTTGCCTTGGTGGTGTTCCAGAAACATCATGTTTAAATACGGTAATGAGTCACTTCTGTACCTGTACCTGTCTGAACCACTCATGGCGTGTGTGGTGCGGCATGCACATGTTTACCTTGGTGGTGTCTGGCCAGGTCGACCAACAGCCTGCGGTCGCTGGTGTAGGTGGCGTGCACCCAGCCGGAGAAGTTGTCGTCGAACAAGGCGAGCACGACCGGCAGGAGGCACTCCTCGGCCATGCCGGTCCAGAAGAACACCAGGTGAAGAGGCCAGTTGGGCGGCAGCAGCTGCGACACGAACGTCCCCACCACGCTCAGGATCTGCAACGGAACACAGATTTGCGTCCTTTATGGGAATTATTTAAATGTCGGTCTGAGCAAAGGTGCTGGAGGGTGGAGCCATGGTCCGCCACCTCGGCTGACAGCTGACATTACGGCCGCTGTATTAGAGTCAGCGACGTCGTGGCCACCATATTAAATGCCATTGTATTGGATTTGATAAAAAAATTAACTAAAAATTAAAAATATATATTTAAGAAAATTAATTTCTTACATGACGTCCTGGCAGTGTTCGAACCCGAAGAGTTCAATTTAAAAATTGTCTTAAAGTAACTTTCCTCCACAATTTCCACCAGCATACTGCCCCCACCACCAAGGCAATAATCACTATCACTAAGCCCCCTTCCTTCAGCTAAGGATAGTAATTTCTTAAATACCAAATTGATTCTAATCCTTAAATTCCTACACAACAACCATATTTTACCCTATTAAAAGAGATTTGCAAGTGGCCCTAAACTGGAAGAAGGAATTACCATATTTACTTATAAGAATGTTACTCGTTCAAGCACCTAACTAAATAAGATATGCCTTAATATTCCTGTCACTTAACCTACAGCAGGATAAAGATATACAAGACGGCTTGACCGTTCCCAACACTCCACTTGCAATAGTTCGGCATACTAACTACCCAAAACATATCTAGAGGTGGGGATGATATCTGATATAGATATTTCTAAGAAAATTAGTTACTGGTTGGTTGTCACAGATTTTCAAGTTGGAGGCCACAACGATAATATACAAGTTTTTTTCCCTAGAAAATTAATTTTTTTAATTTTAAATTTTTTGGCGGAATTTTTTTTTATCTAATCTTGGAAATTTGGGCGAAGTTTTGGCACATTTTGGGAATTTCGAACTCATTTTTTGACAAATTGTGGCAAATTTTGAAGGTCAATGTCAAAATTCAAGTTAAGGGTCATTCAAGATGGCCTCCGTGACGTCACAATCCAAGCTGGCGGACATCGGCTCCAACTCTTTACTCCGACTCCAGTCCTCGGAAATATTTTAATATACTAGGTACTAATATTATTTCAGGAAAACTAAAATGGCATTCTTTAATTTCTAATATATGTCACTGCCTGAGGCTTGTGATCAACCTAGTAGGGGAACTGGTAACGCACAGCAACAACAATAAAGTGAGAGACCATAATAAACTTAACCTAACCTTTTTTAACTACAATAATACTTGTAATATGATGCGACATCGACCGAAAAAATGTCCATTTCTGTTTCTCAACTTGGCATTTACTGTTAAACATATTTGTTATGGCGGCAAGGTAAATTTCCATCACCCCTCACCCTTAAAAGAAACTCATCACAATGAAAAAAAAAGCTTCATGAAAAAAGTTTGATTCAATAATATTATTTCAATTAAATGAGTCACAGCCTCGTCGTTGGCTGAAAACCTACATTTCTCGATTCGTTTCTCCAGACCAACAAAAACTTGTCACCTGCAAATGCATATTTCCTTATGACTATGTCAACAATTGTGAGAAGTTCGATAAAGAAAAACTGTCACCGAATGAGTCATTTTAAAAATACTGAAAGATTTATCCATCAGCAATAAAGATTACGCACAAGGTCAGAGAGTATGGGGGAATTTAAATGTTGAATAATTGTGAGCATTCTTACCTATGCAAATATGGTAGACGTTCTTTTTCTGTGTGATGTTTTTGAGAATTTCCACGGGCTCTGTCTGAACATACACCTACTGTGAGCATTATTTTAGTGCTCCGGAGTTTTCTTTAGGGGCCAGTCCAGAATGACAGATTGGAAGATAAAATTGTTGACAAGACAACAACACTTGGTTGAAGCAACAATACAAAGAGGCATGTCACAAGTTTTAAATATACGTTGCAGAGCAAATAACCGAGATATAGCTTAAACATGCGGTGATAACATAACATGAAATTAATCATTTCGATGCCAAATATTTGTGTGCGTAAACAAATAATTAGCCACTTCCACTGCCCAACTTCTAATGGGTGGGTTATGGATGTGATCAAGACACTTATTAACAATTTTCATTATACAAGAAAATAATACGGTAAAGAAATTCAGCTCGTATTCATGGACGCTGATACCAACATATATAAAATAAATACATCTAGTTTTTAAATTGTATCGAAGAATGTAGCTAAAACTCATAGAAATAGCTACGTCTCACTTCCCTAGCATACATTTTCTATATTGCGATGAGTAAAATAAAAGATTTATGTGCTGAGGACAATATCACGGTGTATGTAGCCTAATGGAAAACATATGTGCAAATAGTTGTACATGAAATGGGTGATAAAGGCCTAGAACATTCAGAGAAGTATGTTGTGAAAAACAGAATTACAAATACCCTAGCTGTGCCTTCAAATACTGAACATCAATTCATTCCGACAAGACGTTTGTATACAGTGCATGAACAATTTGGCAATTACTTGGAATGATGAAAAAAAAAGTCAATTGTGAAGATGGTTCCACTTCACTATGAATAAATATGAATTAAATAAAAGTTAGAGTTTGAATAAAGTAAACACATCTGTGCACGCAGAACCAATCACTAATGTTGAAGAATGGTTCCTGCTAGACAAATTAAGACGCTGTACATGCTAAAGAAATAACGTTAATTTCGTGTGTAACCCACCTGCGTAGTATTGGTATGTCATTGAGAAATCATTGCTATAAAACAATCATGATGCCCCGGTCTCAAGCCCGGGGCCCAAATAAATAATGATTGCTAGAAATATTTCAGTTATGTGTACGGGAAGAGTGAGAGGCCGACAAAAATGATTTCCATTAAGTCTGGAGATATTAAAATTAATGCAATTTGTTTTCAAGATGTATAGCTGGAAGTAAATAAATATAGGTATATTTCTTAGATGTCTTTAAAAAAAACTAATACAAGTCATTTTTCAAGACATCTTGTGAATAAATACACACTACGTATGTCATTAATAAAGAAAATGCGTATACACTTGAATAACGGAGGTAGAGAAAATTAATGTGTGGATTATAAACAATTTTAAGACATACTCGTAGGAGAAAATATACATATAGTTACCAGTCAAAAAATACTAAGCCAACAATGGATTGTAAATATTTTACTTGCTGTAATTTTTAAAAACATACTTAACAAACATAAAATTTAACTATCAAATGGAGCAGTCATTTTGCTCACTGTGCGCGACTGTAGTGCACACTACCAGTAACGCCTGAAATTAAATATTGCGCTCTCTAGTTGGCGACATTAGCGACCCTGGTACTGCAACTAAAAGTGGTGACTTTAGCTCAACCTAACAGGAAAACAAGTAATTTAAAGATAGCGACATCAGTAAACGATTCTGAGCTTAAATGTGGCACCTTCTTGTAATGATCCCTGAAATGATACATGGCGATTGTGCTGCACCCTAGTAATCAATAACAAATATGGTCTCCCAGTAAATGGCCGTATCTATAATTTATAGCATATGACCGAATGAATTCACATAGATTACCAATCTCTTCCAGCAGAAACATGATAATTTCACATATTCACTTCAATATAGTCTTTACGTAACTAAGAAACTTATTTGAACCCTTATTTCTCAACTTTACATTTGGGTGAACGGCTTGCCTTTTTTCTTTTTAACTCCATCATAGCCGAATGTGTCTTCTGGTTTACTACCGAGACAATGCGCTCAGGACTTTATAAAGGCATGACAAATAAACAACACAGTAACTGCGGCACTGCCTACCAGTGAACGTCGGAAAAAATATGGCTGCAATGACATACAAAATGGCCGATGACAATCGACATCACCAGTAGTACACGGGATATGACTTAGGACTCCGGGTTGGCCGCAGACGTTTCCGAGAAAGACACAATTGTAACCTCCTCACTCCTCCGAGTAAATTGATCCTCCAATTGTCAAGCTTTAACGGCAGTCCTGAGAAGCCAATATGTAAATAGAAGTCTTTACGTAAATTCCCGCCAAGATGTCTCAAGATCAAATGCATTCAAAGACAAACATCTTAAGATAAATATCTTAAGATTCCAAGATGACGACCAACATCAAAAAATCCAAGTTAGGTGCCAACGTCTTAATGAAATAAGAATACGACCGCTCCTCAGCTCCTCAGACAAATGCGTGTCCTGGAAGTTCCTAGTAGTACTCGCATGACTTCATTGAATTATATTAACTAAAAAATTTAATGTGATTTGAAGAAAAATTCGATCTTGCAAAATGCCATTCACTTGAAGACGCCTGAATTGTGTGAGAAAATTAGATTATTTTATATATTTCTACAAGCTAGGTCAATAGTTTGTACGATTTGTTATGTTGTTGGCTTTGGTCGATAAAAGGTGTTATCCCGAACTTGACTCAGCCAATGAGAGTGTTGTGATTGTACTACTGCACGTCCCTGATCCTCCATTACAATAACAGTGTTTTGAGAGACATATCTTGACACGAAATGTTTTCGGGGATTACAGATGCCTCTACCTTTATTTAAGGCCGGTCTACAAGCAACGTTTTGAGCAACGATTTCCCTGCGCAGTTCTAGTTGTGTCAAGACGTAGTGTGTGGACAGGAAAACTGCACAGTCCTGTGAGAAGACGGAACACGAAGTCGTAAGATTGAGCATGTGATGGATTACCCAATCCAGGATAAGCCAACACAGTCAGAAACCCACCTGTGAACGGCCTCTAAAATAATTTTAAAAATACAATTTTATTTTTTTATTTTTTCTAATTTTTGAGTGTGATTTTTCTCGCTGTTCCTTAAAGCAGGTTCCCCGAAAAGCCGAGCAAAACAATCAAATACATAAAATTTAAAGTAAGAACCAACTGCAATCACCTTATTAGAAAAAATGACGCAACTAGAAAATACGTTCAAACACTTTATTCAAATTAACTCTGAGTTTCAATATGGTTCCTGTAGCATGCAACGGATAATCCCGAATCCAATAAGAGCTACAAGATATTTGTTAATACTGTACATTTTTTAAATATATGTACCGCACTTACAAATACCACAAAATAAATGTCGTAATACAATTCAGCCTGGTTATCATACTTAAGCGAGTTCAATAGCTTCGCGTGGAATCCACTCAAAAAGGTATTTACACAAATACTTATTAATACAATAATATTTAAATGATTCGACTCGGGTCTACCAATAGTTCGCGCGCCGCGGCACCGCATATTTTCCTTTCGGTGACGTGTTTTCTTTCTTTACTTAAAGTAATTCTACTGGCCATAAACTTCACTTTCGATATCGTTTAATTCAAGTTTTTCTGGCGGCCCCCTCGCGCGGCCAATTGACATGAAGTCGCAACACGCGTACAATCAAACAGAGACGCCATGTAACAAAGCAGCTGACTCCGCCCACGGGAATGCAAGGGCTTAGGGGATGGAGCTGATGACTTACTTGTTCATTGAAGACGTCGCTGTGGAAACCAGGTCTCCCGACCCAGTGCGATCCACCGAGCAGCTACTAGAAGGCTTGCCCGTCTCGTGGACTCGCTGGTCGGGCGCGCACGCACTTGTTCGCCGCGAATTCTGCTCACCGAATACCCGTCCGGTGCTCTCGACTCGTGCATTTCGAATACTTAACTTTCACTTAAAGTTATCTTAGTTTAGCCATCACTCCCGACCCGACCGCGGCTACCACCCTTGCAGCCAGCGAACACACACTCGTCCGCGCCAGTCAGCTGGGAGCTCGCGAATGCCTCTACGTACTCGTCACTACGTCACTCTTCACCTCCTCTCCTACCGCGCCTCGTGGCGGAGACGTGCAAGTTCATTATCTTGACCACGTATTTTAGGCCTCACGTAAAATATACTGTTACGATTTTAATAATCGTTGTGTGGGAAGAACTGGGTTCGTATAAGGATAGCTCAATTATATTTTTTTTGCACAGTTTTATTGACTGCTAATATTTACAATACTAATACATAAACTTACTTAAAATGCCTACTAATCAATTACTCGCACTCAGCATCTCAAGTCCTTACACACCGCACACTTCGCTGGGCCGCACCTCTCGCGCAACTCTCGCCGCAGCACTCCTCGTGGACCTCCGTCGCCGAACTCTCGTCGCACTCCGTTGCCACCGTCGCACTCCCTTCGCCGAGGAGCTCACTACAACTCGCCGAGCCACTCCGTCACCGCCGTCGCACTCTCCCTTCGCCGAGCCACTCCGTCGCCGCTGTCGAATTTCCCTTCACCGAGCCACATTCGCGGAGGCTGGCGTCCAGGCTTATATAGACCTTGGCACCCTTCTAGAAGTGACGAGCGCGGCTGGGGCCAGTCGCGTCATCCTGTGCCGACCCGACGCCGGAAGCGTCGAGAAGGGCATTGGCAGCTCGCGCGAGGTAGGGCACCGCGTGGGTAGCGTAGAAGAGGAGGGGGGGGGGGGGTAGCGACGACCCTTGTATTCCGGGCAGGCACGCGTGGCATGTCTTACGTCAATGGATTGCGCATTAAGTCAGTGAACGTGCGGGCCCAGCTAGCTCCGAACCTGGCATCGCGGTCTTGTCTCTCGCGTTCGTAGCAATACGTTACACTAAAATTAACATTTTAAACTAAAATGCATTAAAAAAACTTAATGTAATAAAAACCAGGCTGCCAACTTTGCCTAAAAATAACTAGATAGTTGTTTTAATCGGCGCTTACGCGCCAAAACAATTATCATAAAAATTAACTAAAATTCTTTTACTAAAATAAACTAAAAATTCCTTACAATTTAGAACCAAGCAATAAACATAATTAACGAAATTAATCAATTAAAACACATGTCCTAGGGGAGCTGCCGTTAACTTCTCTTAAGTCTTTTGGCCATAGAGAAGCTGGCCACAAGCACAATAGCTTAAAGCTCGGATAAATGCTCAGGCAGATCGACACATCGCGCAGATAAGCTGGTCCGTCTTCTGTTCCGTTTACACAGCAGGTTCCGTTCGAGGGTGGCCCGGAAATGGAAGACTATGAACATGCCTGGCTTTCGTCAGTGCTCTAAAGAGATTTGATAGAATTTATCTAACTATATAAAATTTACTCTTGTTTGTGTGAGTCGAACGTAAAGAGAAAGAAAGGCCAGGCGTACGAAGTATTGGTAGAGAAATCCAAGGAGGTAGTTCACGCGGCTAACACTTTCAACTAATCCTTGCGCAGAACCATGTACAGAGTTCGTAGATGCACATGTTTAAGGCAGTATTGTACTTCGAGATTGTTTGGACAAAGTCGCCGTAAATTTCCAGTCCTTGTAGCTCCTGCCAGTTGCAAGGAATCTTAACGTTGCAGTCAAACTCTCAAGGGCAGAAATTTACTCTCTGATACCGGTGAATTTGTCGTTCGATTTGTGGAGTTGCTAATTGTGTTGTATGAGTGTTTGTACCGACATCCATACGTAAGTCGTTGCGCCGATCTTGGGATTCGCCTTGCAATTCACGAAGCCAACCTTACTTGGGAAAATTGGTTTCTCTTCAGCAGCAACTTGAACATTTTTACCTGACCTGTTTCAACCGTTGAGATTCGATGAAACTGATTGCCAAAATTGACCAAAATAACAATGCCTCCACGACATTCTCGTACTAGACGCCGAGTAAAACTGTGTGTGTGGGCGCTCGAAGCTGTCACTTCTTTGTCTGCTCAGTTCTAACTGCGCGGTGGGTCGTTGCTCAAAACCAAGCTTTAGGCTGGCTTCAAGAACTATGCAAGGAACGCAACGACGCAACAACGCAACACGCAAACCAAACTTAAAAATGAAAGCAGTAGAAAATATATATTTACCATGGGCTTCTCTTGAAAATTAATATTTATCCCGAAAACTAAAGACATTTTCAATCATTGGTATTATAAAATGTCATTTTCTATCACCGTGTGAAAGTTTCACAAACGTCAACATGACGTGTGTGGTAAAAAAAAGTCTTGGGATTAAATCCACATGACGTCTGCCTATTTAAAAGTTTTCGGAAAACTTCCCTTCAAATGTGGCCGTCGAAAACGCAAGCCAAAACGCAAGAACGTTGGAAGTTGAACAACACTTGCGTTGCGCTATTGTTCCTTGCGTAGTTTACAAGCAGGTAGATGTGATTTGTGAACATTTTGCGTGTTGCGTTTGTCGCGCAGTTTCTAAAGGTGGCGCTGCGGTGTGAAACGCTGGGTGTGGGCGCGGGTCGGTTGTTGAACCAGCTGTGGCGTCCGAGCAACGGTCGCGCCACGCCGCGCTGCCCACGCCTGGCGGTGTGGCACAATGCCGCCTTATCCGATGGCGCGAGACGCCAACACCACGACCACAACAACAACAACAACAACAACAACAACAACAGCAGCAACCAAGAGGCTTCGTCGCCACAACTTGCAGTTGGTACGGACATGCAAATTTCTCGTGATTACCAAACCTCAAGACTATGTCTCACACGCCATTTTGATTTTTTGTGACGTGATAACGTCTTATAAATCAATGAACGCCGGCTGCACGCACGAAAAATTGTCACGTTCCGCCTGAGCCGAGCGTGCAAGAACCGGCAAACCACCGTGCGAGAAAATCTTCTATAATATCAAACAGGTTAAGGCGGGTTTTTTAACTAATTGTTCATGATTATATTTAAACAAATTATTTTAATTAAATTTGCAAAAAACTGTGAATAATATTTGAAAATTAAAATGTATGCAATTTTTCATCAATGTTTTCTTATGACGTTATCACGTAAAATTATCGTCCGTAAACCGACTTTACAGACAACCCCTCTTTGCGTAAAAGGTTAATGGAAACATTTATATAATTTTTTTCATGTGAATTCGATGAACGTCTGATGTTTCGTACAAGGGGTCACGACAGAAACTTGGCAACACAAAAATAGGATACTTTGAAACACCCACTACGGCCAAACTATGCACTCGAGGCCAATAATAACTATACCATCGTAAAGCCCGCTCTTACGGCAACGGGAAACGGTGGTGACAACACTCCCTCTGTCCCCTGCGTTCCCCGCAAATACGTAACCGCGCGGCAGCGAACGCTAATATGCGTACGTAGTAGACGCGGCTAGCGTTCAGTCGCAAGCGAGCTAGCAACGAAAGTTCTTGGTCGATTTGCTCCAAACAACTTTATTCTTTTCTTTTGAGTGTACACTACGTTTTGTAAAAAAAAAGATATTTCGTGCACAGTATTTTCTTACGCAAGCGACAAGTAACAATGCCCAAACCAAAATGAAGAAATTGAAGAAGCAACGAGTAAAACCAATTTATAACAGGCCACCTAGACTTTCCGATGCTGAGAGATGTCGTCTCTGTCTTTTAAGAAAGAAAGAGACCCAGAAAAATGCAATGGCATCGGCCCAGAGTGTTGAGCGAGCCACTGCAGGTGTCTACATCGGCCCAACCCAGAGGAATCAGATTTATTTCATCCATTTCATCAAAGCTCCTAAGCATCCTACTTTGGAACTTGAAACGAATTCACGGAAAACATCGTGGTAGTCGCTCCGCCTTCTACCCACCCCACTTTTGTTTCACGTGTAAGGGTGCGTTCACAGAGAAAGCTGGTAGCAAGTTACTTGTTCCTAGCGCTTGCTCCCAGCGCTTTCAAGGGCTTGTGGTTAGTGTTGGGTGTTCACAATAAAAGCTTAGTAAGCTTTCAAATCTCATTGCGATAAATCTTCCTCTAGTGATGAAGAATATTGTTTTTACTAGAAAATGTAGATTTAAAAGTGCGAAGACATGTAATTAAACGCGGTAGAGGAAGATTTGGTGAATACCACCATCTGTTTCCTCAGCTAAAACTGGACAAGGTGAGATTTTTATCTTGTGTGAGGATGGAGTTGAGGATGTTCAATTATATCCTCAAGAAAATTGAAACTAATTTGGACAAATGCTGGGGAAACTGGCATAAGCAACCAATTCATCCCGAATAACGGTTAGTTATTTGTTTGAGGTAAGTCTTGGTTGATAATAATTATTTTTAGGAACCATTTACTATATAATAATTTTTGTTTAGTTTTTACTATGCACTATAAGATAAAACTACTATTTATATGTGGTTTGTATTATATTACATTACCACAGTTACAATAAATTCTTTCAAATAATAATTTGTAGTTAAATATAAACACATTAAAATGTTTGCATTTTATCTTTGAGGAAATGTCTAGGCCTATAATGGATCTTGAATTGTTAAGAAAATCTGCACTTATATCATCAGATCAATTGAATTAATTATGCAATGGTGTCGGAGTGAGTAATGAGGTTTTATTTATGTCTAGTGAATTAATTAAAGTACCACAAAACACAGCATAGTTGGAGTTTCAATTATTTATTAATATAAGAACGTAACAATGAAAAAATTAAAGGAAACACAAACAGTTGTGAATTTAAATATAATAGGCATATTGTTGGAAATATTTACTGTTTCCTACACGCATAAAAACTCCTTAACTAGTTATTTTTATTTGAGATTTAATAATTGGTCAAGTCCGTGAAAATCCTCATTTGCAGAAATTGGTGTTGCCTCATATTCATCCATGGATGAGCTCTGGTTAAAAGTGCCACAAGGTGAAAATTGAGTGCTGTTTCTAGGTGTAGATCCAACACTGTAAGACATGGAGTATGCAAATTGCTGAACAACTTCCTGAATCCTTGCACGAAATGGAAAAATCTGTTCCGGACGAATTTTTCTGACATGTGGTAAAAGCGTCTTGAAGAATAATGAATGCTTGTCTTCAGGTTCCTATTCCTCTTTATTATTCCTCTTTTGTGTTAAAATTTCTAGTTTTTTTCTCTCGATTTCCAGCATTGACGACATATACTAGTCATCAGTTCTTCTACGTTTGATTCGATCCATTGTATGTTTTCTAATGTTTTGTGTTTGTGGAATTCCGCAAAAACGATCAGCTATTGTGGATATATCGTCATTATCCACGGAATTATCTTGCTGGGGCTGAACTACTACCACATCTTCAGACCCAATAACTTCTTCCTTGTCGCCTATATCTGGAGAGTTCCTCTGCTTTTCAATATCTTCAAAAGTATCTGGGCTTTTGAGTGTGGAACAGTTACCTGAACTTGAGGTCTAACAATTTCTTTAAAAAAAGTAAGTGCTTTGAGATACTGCCACTTACACGTAACTATTTAATCTCCTCTAGCTCCAAATTTGGGACGAGTCATCTTTGACAGCTCAGTGGAATATTGATCTCGTAAATATTTCTACTTCTTCTTCAGCACATGTTCTGAAATAATAAATTTGCTTACCTTCAATGTTCATTTCCAAAGCTATCTCCTTCCAACACTTCTATACGTAAACTCTATTCGCATTTTGTTTGAGACGTTTGTCCCAAATAGGTCCTCTTCTAAACACTTTTGAAATAATTTCATCGACATCCATGTTGACTGTACAAGTAGTTGTCAGCGACTGAATGCTGCCGGTGCCGAAAAACAAGTATCAACAGGTTATTGCTTGCCGTTCAGCGCTTGTAGCAGGCGCTTGCAAGTCGCAACAAGCTTTCTCTCTGAACACACACACTTGATACCATTAAAACTTTTTCTCGCGCCGGTCAGCGCTTGTCGGCGCTTGTTAGCAAGCGCTTGCAACCAGCTTTCTTTGTGAACGCACCCTAACATCTTAGCTCTCGGTATACAGCATTTGATATGAGTAATTTCGTGAATGGAACGGAAGTTGCATGGAACTGAAATGTGTAACCATGGTGCTGTCATCTGTGGCGGATATTGACATAAAATAATTGCAAGGAAGATATTTTGTTCGAATGCCAGTTTTAGTCCTCAAATAAAAGTATTGACAAACGAATGTAAAAACCAACATGGCGTGTCAGACCGTGCTTTAAATGACCCTCGCCATTGAATCACGAGTTATCTGACACTCCTTGAAGAACTACAAACCAATGACAAACACGTGTGACCCAGAGAGTTGACATGTGGCTGCAGCCAATGAACACATGACATCGACTTGATTATTACATTTTTGTATAACCTAAAATGGAGGCTAAAATTGAATCAACTTATGCTATGCTCTGCTTCTGCGATTAGCCACAGCACACGTGGATAATGCTGGGCATCAAGATATGATCGAATCACGGGCAAGGTCACGAACGCGTAAATTATTTTTCCAGTCCCTGGCAGTATGTCGTCAGGCGAATTAGAGACGTTCTACTGTACAGAAACTCTACTATTTTTTTTAAATAGTCATGATCTAACCCGTTAAAAATTATCGCGTGTAACAATAAATAAGCCTATTTATAATAAATAAGCACTTTAATTATTATTTCCAATTTACCAGAAACAAAAGTAACTTACAGTTTAAGTAAGTACGATTTATTTAAAATAAATGTATCACAATTTGTATCAAGGAGACAGGCAACGTCTCATAACGGTTCCCAGCGCACTGTTTTATGAACGGAGCAAATATATTTCAGTGTTTCCGGTGATGTAATGACTCTCCGAGACTTTCGGAAGTGCTCGGGCGTTTCCGTCACCAGTCAGGGAGTATGCCGGTAGTTCGGCTTGAGTACATTTGGGGCCCACCGAAGGTCGTCTACACGAGGCCGATTTCACTTGTCGCCTTATTCAACTTGCATTGTTCGTCGCCAATACTATATTTCCTTTGGCCTACTTAGGCCCGGTACCTATTACTTTCCCCTCCAAGCGCGTAACAATGTACGTGTACCTGTGTTTAAGATACTTTCACGTGTTGTGTTACGAACGCACAAATTTCCTCCCCCACCCCCAATTTTTTTTTAATTATTTCGCTCACTTCTCTTCGCTTAACGTATTCCATGGGAACTAATTAGGCATACATGTATGTATATATAATTACAAACGCATACACACACATATAATGTTCTATAACTCAACTCCAAGCATAAAATAGTTGATAGGCCAGTAAATTACGGTTCTGAATAAACAAACGAAAATTCAAAACGTGTCATAGTTTTCGAGTTATAGGCATGTTTGAAAAGTTTTTAAATCCCCACCATGCACCATATTATATACTGGGACTATAAATGTTTTCTACGCAATCGTAGATAACTCTACTATTGAAAACAATTCAAAATAAAATCAATCGTTCTATGCTTTAAGTAGGAAAAAATTATTTGGAAGACTAACGTGGCAGGAATATTTTAAAATAAAAAACCTGGCTACTAAAATAAATAACTAGCTAAGTTAGTAAACTAATTTTATTTTACAGTATGAATAGTCAGTTACCAACTAAAAATTGTTGCCTGACAAGTCGTGCAATGAATCAGAACGTTTGAACGCCATTGGTCGTCCTCTCAGCCAGTGATTGTAGTCTCCTGAAGCCCGCCACATTCAAATCTGCGTGCTACTGTTCACGCCTGTTGCTTTGCAAGGTTTCGTTTCAGGACATATGTTCCTCAACCAAAGTTGCTTGTTTTGGCATTTCCTGTCATCCGTTAAATTTATTACTTGCCATTTGCTAACAACCTGTATATTTGTATACAGTATATCCATAAAATAATGCCCATATATTTAAATAATATCAACTGTAAGGGTTGAGAGTATTGGTTCATGGTCACAATTAAGGAGTAACTCAAAAATGTTTGACAAGCGCTTGCAGTGACACCTACGCAAAATGGCGACACCTGAGCGTAAAGCGTTTTGTGTTCCGCAATTTACTAAGAGTGAATCTGTAATTTCAGTTCAACGTGCGTTTCGTTTAAAGTTTAATTGTGATGCCCCATGTGGCAAAAACATCCGCTGATGGTAGGCTATAGGCTAAACGACCGGATGTATTTTTATTCGGAAAGAAAATCTTGAACTTCAGCTGCCAAAGACGAACGTGTGAAAGGTTTTAAGAACATGTTTACACATGTTCCATACCGGTTACAATTGCTACATGCTTTAAAGCAAGATGACTATAGTGTACGTTGTAACTTTACACTTCAAGTGTTTGAGAGGGAATATGACTTCCTTGATCGTGTGGTATTCAGAGATTAGTCAACTTTTCATTTAATTGGGAAGGTAAATACTCATAATGTTCGTATCTGAGGGTCAGAACATTCTCATGAACTTATAGAACACCAAAGAGATTCCCCACAAACAAACGTTTTCTGATCTATGTCCCAACGTCAAGTGTACGGACCATTTTGTTTCACTAAAGCTACCGTGACAGGGGTGGCTTATATGGATACGTTTAAAGAATGGCTCTTTCCCCAATTAGTACAGGGTAAACATGTAATCTTTATTTGGCCCCAGGATGGAGCCCCTCCCCATTTGGAATCTCTTTGTACGAGTGTGGTTGAACGTCGAAGTCCCTGACCGTTGGATTGATCGTAATGGTCGAGACGACAGAGCTCTTTTTCGTTAGCCTCCGCATTCACCTGAAATAACGCTATGCGAGTTTTAAAAGATCGTGTTTTTGTTTCGCAACTACTTAATGATTTTCCAGAGTTGAGACACAGAATTGAAGAGGCTATTATTGATTCCATTATTCCAGACGTATTAACTAAAGTGTGGGAAGAACTGGAATTTAGGTTAGATGTGTGCCGTATAACTAAAGTTGCACATATTGAACATTTTTAAGAAAACCTAGGTTAGTTTACCTTCAATTTGATGTATGATTTGTCGTAAATAGTCTAAATTAAACTGTTACAATATACCAATGAAAATGTGACATTATTTAATGGACAACCTGTATAATATAAAAATTTGTCATTGCAACAAGGCTACTAGCGGACTTTAATTCAAAGGTATATCAACAAAAGAAAGAACCGAATTACATGTTACCTTGATTAGACTCCTTCCGGCCAAAAGCCAATGAACAAACTATTCTTAACAACGCTGCAGCGGTCAACAAACTAATCAAATTGTTTAGTCACTAAACATTACTAGTGACGGGTTTTGTCTGTCTGCATTTACTGTTATTGTTAAAACTGTCTCGTTTTTGTTAGCCCACTGTGTTCGTCTGTGCTGGTATTTTTTTTTCCCCATGACTAAATTACTTCCATGAAATTCTTGTGCTGTCTGATATTTAAGTTTGAATTTGTTTGTCTGTAATGTCGTTGTGTTGTCCATAAAACCTGTTTAGTTTCATCGTTGGGTTTATTTGTTTGACATCAGGTCATTTATGCTTGTTTTTTATTTCTTAATTTGAATTTATGAATTTTTCCCATGAAAAACAGTGCAAAACGGCAATGGCGTATGTCCAATAAATTGTATTAAATCAAAATTCCCAATTGCATGAATCATTTATAGAATGTATGGATAGGCTAATGAAGTTTAACGTCGTCAAATATACTGCGAAATGGTACGACCTCTATTTATAGAGACTATAAATTTTGCAGTTTCATAACGCGATACTCTAAAATTGATACATGTTTGGCTGTGTGCTGCTTCTGTGATTGGCCCATAGTTTATCTAGAGGTATGTGCACCAATGAGAAACCCTCAGTCGAAGACAAATCGAATTAAAATCGGCACGCGTTTTAGTGTAATATATCACTCCGTCACATTTCTACATTTAAAAGTCCTGCTTAGCAAAATTAACATCACGCTTGGAGATGGTGATTAATCGTGGTAAATTGTGGTTCTTAATATAAAGTTTGTAACATGTCTTTTCCCATAGTCTTTGATTGGCGAAAAGGTCGTTCCCCACCCATTTGGACCAATTAGAATACATCTTCTGCATTGTGGGGAGTACATGGTTTGCCTGATAACAACATCGTAGCGTTAAAATTATTACTAGAGATCGGAAAAATTCGCGGTTTCGTTTACCTTCAGGATGAACTACACAGTCCTCTGAGAACTCGAGAAAATAATGCCAGTTCATTGGCTGCTGACTTGTGAAACATCTCAACTGGGGTGCCTGTGATTCGATACGTTTTAGGTTGAAGGTTTCTCATTGGCTCAAAGTCGTCCAGATAAACAATGTGCCAATAGCAAAATCAGTTTAAAGTTATATGGGTTTGAATTTTGGCCTATCGCGAAATGAATCGATGATTTTTTCCTGTCTCTTATTATTACATACCGCAGAGAGTGTGAAAAAGTTACAATATTTGACAAAATATCTTGGCAAAAAATCTTTATTTTTTGTGGTTAATCACTAGAGACCAAAAAAAATTTGCGATTTCAATGACCTATAAGATAAGAGTCCATGATCCTCTATGCACTCGGGCAGATTACATCTGCTCATTGGCCACTGACTCGTAATACATGTTAACTGTGATGCTCGTGATTCGATACTTCTTTTGTTGAAGGTTTTTCATTGGCTCAGAGTCCTTCAGATAAACTGTGGCCCAATCACTGAAGCAGAAAAAAGGCAAACGTATTCAGATTAGCCTATAGCCTACCGCGAAATGAATCAGCAATTTTTTCAGGTCTCAAGTAATCACCATCTCTACACAGATTGCAATACAGGACGTTCGTGATTCACACGACATAACTACGCCAGGTTAAAATAAATATTTCTAACCGCCTTAAGTTACAGTTTATCGCAGGCTATCTTGGCGGAATACACGTCCCAAAAATCAACATTTATATTTATGATAAATTTATTAATGATCATTTAAACTATAACATTAGAAAAATACATGAAACGATAGCACTCTCGTAAAACGACCAGATTATTTTACAAATGTTTCTGGAATTTCAACTAGACGCAATTCCGTTGGATTCAAGCCGGTGAAATAATTTATGTAGATTTTTGTTGATGTATAAATTCAATTTGAATAAGCTTCGTTACAACCAACTAGTCTTATGTGCTTCCACGTTAGTTTTTTTTCGTTTATTTGGGAATATTATCCATAGACATGTTATACTCCAAGTCACTGTGAATTGGTATTTATATTATATATATTATATATATATATATTATATATATTATATATATATATATATACACACACTTGTTTCGCACGGGGGTTACGAGTTTTGTCTACGAAAATTGATGATATATATGTCAAAATGCACTATGACGGCACTAGTTAAATTGCCCTTATTTTATCGATCTGTATTTTTTTTTAACTTAAGTGAATAAATTTAGTTTTTCGTTCACTTCATGAAACAGATAATATTTTTAATAGATATTTAAATTGAATGTTCTAGATTAAAAGCTGAAGCAGTGGTTTGGAAACTTTTTACTTTGAGTGTAATATTTGAACCATTTAACTATTGGTAACATAATTTTAAATAATGAAACAGTTTATAAAAATAAACAATTTCGTGACAGTCAAAAATTTTCACCATTTGTAATCTACACATACAGTGGGCACGGTAATAAGATTATCCACTGATGATGCAGTTATTTTTTTCTGACTGTGCGACGAAAGTTACTCATTTTTCCAGATGTTGAATGAAAAAAAAGACTACGGTTTTATTAACTAATAAAACTTACAAACTTGGTGCACTGAGCCATGTTTGTAATATTCGTGCATTCCAAATGAACGTTCTAAAACTCTGTGATAAAAACTACAGAATACTATAAATGAGTTATTTTTAAAAAACTTAATTTTTTTTCTTAAATGAATATATTAGTACATACAAATATTTTTTTTTTTCAATTTACGTTGGAAGTTTCATGAGTAAACGAAATATTCGTCATTGAATTATACAAAAAAGTGTTGCTCTGTCACTATTCGCTGTTTGTTTTTCATCGACAAGGACTAGTAAAATTCGCGATTTAGATGACCAGGATAGACTACACAGTCCTTCTGTACACTCGGGTAAATAACGCCAGTTCATTGATTGCTGACTTGTGAGTCGTCTCAGCCTGTAATGCGATACTTCTTTGGTTGAGGGTTTCTCATTGGCCCCGAGACGTCTAGGTGAACAGTGAGCCAATAGTGGAAGCGGCTTAAATGTATATATAATTGAATTTCATCCAATTATGTAATGAATCCGCGAATTTTTCCTGTTTCCATTTATCGTTGATTCTGTCCACGTCTAAAAAAATTAAGGGGCGAAGCTAACATCTACATTCAAAACAAAAAGTAAATATTAAACTAATTTTTTCAACTGCTGTGGGAACTTTTTTTTTTACTTTTATACTGCCCCTCTCTTCCTGTCACGCAGCGAAAGTCATTATTGTTTTTGTGGATATATTTTTTGGAAAATCAGTCTTTTGGTTAGGGTTCAATACGAGTTGCTTATGTATGCAATATTTAATAGTTCAATGGCTCCGTCCGACGAAAGATAATTGTATAGCTCTTGAATCGAGCCAGAGTAAGAGCCGTCCGCTAGTGTTTCAGGTGACACAAAACACCCAGGCATTCAAAAGCAAAACTTGCCTGTTTTTCACGAACTCCAGCCCCGCATGTTTCTAGAATAATTGAACTGGCCACCAAATTACGTTGGCCCAACTTCTGAAATACCTATTGTTGGAAAGTTTAACCATCCTATGTCGGGTTGAAATACACGCACTAAAACAACACTTCTATGTGAAACTGAGCATACTGGCACAATGCATTTCCTTTTGTCTTTCGTGGACGTTCGGCCCCGTTCGGGCGATGCCTATGATCTGGAGCTCGCTGACCACGATCGGTTTCATCCGGTTTGGACACCTGCTGCAATACACGGCAGTTGGCTGTTGCCTGTCGGGGTGAGGGCACTCATTGCTCTTGCGCGTTGCGACCTTCCGGGGCGCGGGTGCTTTGTGAGCTGACCCAGGGCGACTCGGCAGTGCCGACTGCCGTGAGCGGCGGATACACCAGCCCGGTGACTGGGAGTAACCAATGGCAGTGCGTGGACTTCTGGCCGGCTCGTCGAAAGGCAGCCCGGACGAAGGCCCGTCTGCAACAGTCCGAACCCGTGGGCGGTCCGCGTCCTTATTCTAATGTGAATGACGTCACATTGTCACACGGAAAACAGCCCTGTCTAAAACTGCGATGTCCGATGTTCAAATCTACTGATTTCCAAAGTGGTCACCGGAACGCAGTAAACATAGAGCCTTAAAATATATTTTTTTAAATTGTTTTTGTTTAAAGAAACTTGCTCCAGTAACGGACAATCCCCAGTCCAGGACAGTAGAGGGTTACAAGTTTCTCTGCTAGATAGCAGCACTTGATGGTCACGGGCAAGTAGAGTTACACAAAGCAATAGTGTAGATCGCGCCACTTTTTTGTAGTCCTTGCCGTAGTTGAATTATTCGTAGGAATGTGTGGAGTTCATTTATTTCGATACACACGGTTAACTTTTGAACCAGTTTTTTTTTTTACCTTTATTGTATTTTACTTAAGATTGCACATGCTCCGAGATTAAAATGCTGTGTTTACATTGAGATAATTTAGCTTTGGTTTCAGTCGTCTGCAATGTTTTGTAAACCATCGCGTGGCCCCAGTACTGGACAGAAAGAAAATATCGTGAAAAGCACTTTTTAAGTATTATTTGTTTTCAGGGATATTTTTAATCGATGGCTGCAGCCAAACAATGAAAATGGGATGAAGATAAAATGGAAAAAAAAATATTTAGATGGTGTTTTGGCGGGAAATTTTAGTATTAGAGAAGCAACCGGCATTTTTCGATACCTAAAAGCACTTTATGGGAGCGTGTGTGTGCATTCTCGCCTTCAATGGATGGATTTCAAAAGACGTTTAATGACAAATTAGAAAGTGATCTCGTCGAAGACTTAAAACATTTGAGCAATTTTTTCTTACCAGTAAAGAAAAAATAACTTCTAACTTTGGCATACGATCTAGTTGAGCACCTGAAATTGCCACATCAGTTCAATAAAAATAAAAATACTGCAGGAAACAAATTTTATCGTGAATTCATAAACCACCAGCCCAAATTTTCCCTGCGCAGTGCTTAATACACAAGCCTACAGAGAGCTCGTGGTTTTAACAAGGATCAAATTAGATGAGCTGACAAGAAATAATTATTTTCCTCCAAGCAGAGTTATTAACTGCGACGAAACTGGTGTCAATGTTGTAGGCCTGCGTTCTAACGCATCGAAAGTTTTGCCTCTTAAAGGTAAAATAATAATAAGTTAGCAAACTCCCATCAGGTGAGTGTGAGTGTGAGTGCTTTTGCATCAATGCTGTAGGGGATCGGTTTATCCCCCCTCTTTTTGTGTTCCCCAGGATTCGAATGAACAAAATTTTGACAAAAATGCACCAGATGGAAGCACATTTGAAGTCCAAGAAAGCAGTTGGATCTCAGTATCAGGATTTCTGAAATGGTTGAAGTAATTTGTTGTAAAGGTCCATCCATCACAACGTAGTCCAGTTCTGTTGTTATTGGATGGACATAGCCCTCATAAAAATCTGCATGTCATTCTGTATGCCAAGGAACATAACATTCACATGTTGAGTTCACCCCCTCATACCACACACATTGGATAGAGCAGTCATGAAACCTTTCAAAAATGCATTTACTGCAGCATGTGAGGCCTAATGGCCAAGTATGGGAGACAAGGGTTAAAAATTACAGAACAAAATATCTGTGGATTGGTAGGAAATTCTTTCTCAAAATTATGGAGTATGGATCTAGCAAAATCAGTTTTAGAATGTACAGGAATATACCCACTGAATAAATTTTTTTTTCACTGAACTGTATTCCAGCTACGAACATCAGTGTAGGTCCAGTGACAAAACCAGAAACAAGAGTAAGCCAGTGTTATGAATCTGGTCAGCCTCTAGCATACACTAGTGCTGCATCGCCTGCAACTTCCAACATGCAAGTGATCATACCACAATGTGACACATATTTTGTTGACATGGCTGTACCCTCCACTTCAAAGGCCTTCCGCAGTGCTATTGAGTTGATCTCCCCAGTTGCTAGTGATATGAAGACGATGGTCATTTCAAGGAAAATGAGAAAAGAAAAAAGTGAAATTTTGACTTCTATGCCTAATAAAAAACTACTGAAAGAAAAAGAAGAATTTAAGCAACATAAAAACTGAAAGAAGAACAAAATCATAAGAAAGTGAAAGATGGGGCAGGACAAATATTCGACAAAAAGAAAAAAACAAAGAAGTCCAACATAAAGTCTAAAAAGGAATCTACCTCAGAAAATACTTTCCCAAAACAGAGATTCAATTCAACAGTGAAGATAAGAAAAAGAACACAAATGAAGATGGGTACGTAAATACTGTGTGTGTTCTTTGTGTATAGTAATTTGAAGAGGACTGGGTTCAATGTTGTACCTGCGAAGGTTGGGCTCATGTTGCATGTGCTAACAGTGACCAAATAACATACTTTGGGTGTGAACACTGCCAACAGTGACAAAAATAATGACTGAAATAATACAGTTACTTATTATTTGTCGATGTGTGACGTATGTTTTATTTTGAAAGTGTTTTTTTGTTAAGAATAATGTGTCCAGTACTGGGAACAGGCTTTTTTTAATATCTTGATTAGAACGGTATTTGTAATTTTAAAACTGCAGAATTAAAAATAATTTAAATCAGGTTATTTTGATGTAACATTTTAACACATGTACCCAACTATTGCCTACGATATAAAATTGTTTTATTTATCAACAGGTTTTCATGACATCACATTTTAGCCATAAGTGTCTGGCAATGGGGCAAGTTCAACTACTATTTTCATGCTTTATAATTGCGTACGCAGTTAAGTTTTGAATATCTATTTAACTTGTGAAATTTTTGGGAGGTCGATGATATTTATTTATTCTGTAATGCAAAAGAAATTTTAATAAATGTTAGATATTTTCTGTTTATCTTTTGAAATGGGAAATGTAAAAAGCAAATATCACTAGTGTTCATTCTTCTAAGCTACCAAAGAACAAAGATTAGGACAAAAGTTCTAGTTGACCAATGTATTAGGACCAGGGAGACTCGGACCATCGCCCACATCACGCATGATGTTAGATGGTCACATGGGCCAATCAGTGATCAGCGCCAGCGTCCGTTAGACACAGTTTAGGACACGGGCCTGGAAGATCGGGCCTGGAAGATCGGCGCGCAGCAGGAAGCAGCTTCGTCAGCGAAGGTCGAGGTGCTGCAGCATTGTGAAGTGTCGCGAACTGCTGGCTGGAGATTGCTGAGCTGTGGGACTGAAGAGCGTCGGAGCTGGAGGAGAAGAAGATGGCACCACTCTACTCCTGAGGCCATCCTGGGCAAGACTGCAGACTTCGCGCGGCACGACCTTCAGCCGACTCATCGAAGTTTAGCTGAACCGAGGGCTTGGAACCCCAACTACCCGCCACCCAGGCAATGAAAGGTAGCTGTTGACGACTCCGAGGAAAGAAGAGGACGAAGATGGAGCAACGCCGGGCTGCCTGGGTCCTCGTACACCAGCAGTTCCAGACGGTTTACTGGCTCGGTTACCCGCCGCTCGGCTCTTACGCCGCTGTAGGTGTTGCTGGCGCTCAGGCGAAGGGAATACCTGCAGAGGCACCGTCTTCTATCCGGGCCGCAAGGCCTAAGTTCCCAACCCCGCACGGCAGCTTTTCCTTCCCCACCCAACTCTTCTCAACCTGACCTTTTCCCCCTCATCCAGTCGTGACCTTAATTGCTTTAATGCATGCCAATTGCTCCCCGCATGACCCGGCCCATGGTTTTCTCCGTGTATATGCAAGTATTAACTGGGCCCAGTAGCTAGCTTTGGATGACTGGCCACAAACCCTAGTAGCACAAGATGCAATTGACCTTCCCCACATGGCTTCAATCCAGCATGTTAAAGGTGTATAGGCTCGAAGCCTGAGACATGCTTAGGTCCTACACTAACCTGGATCCTTCCCGAATACTCTTAGATTACTATGAGCTAGAAAAAAATACACAGTCATTATCATAACTTGAACGACTATCTTTCATATGAGTAGGCCTATGAAAAACATTTTCGTTTACTTGTAAAATGTTTACATGTTCAAATCATGCACTATATAATTATACTTGGACTGCTAGATTAAATAACAATCATTTTTAATTATAAAAAATACTTACACCATTTAAGGCCAACTAACATTACAATTTTCCCTTGACGCATAAACACAGGTGGAATTGATAATTTAAAGTAAAATAAAGGTATTTAACTCTGTAACGCATAACATTATTTCGTTGCTGGCTCTGATAGGTGAATGAAGATCATTGCACTTAACTGGTATATATAAAGTTTCTTTCGCGGGGTGGGGGGGGGGGAGGATAAATGTTATACATCTCTTCCCCCCCCCCCTCCCTCAGGTCAACAAAATCCTAAACAAACATCCCCACTAGAGACCGAATAAATTTGCGGATTAATTTCGCAATAGACAAGAATTCAAACACGTTTAGGTTGAAGCTGCTACTGTGATTGGGGCTCAGTTTATTGGAAGGAATATTAGCCACTAAGCTTGAGCCAGTAATCTACCCCTAACAAAGGAAGTAGCGAATCACATATATCCCAGTTCACCGGTCTCGCTTCGTTAGAAGCCAATGAGCACATGTAATTTTCCCTAGAGCCCTAAGGATTGTGTAGTTAATTAATCCTAGAGGTCAACGAAATCGTGAATTTTTCCAGTCCCATATGCCCACCAACACTTGAAAGAATCTGAAAGCAAACTTGGGGCAAAGTGTGGTAGCAACGCTGCAAATGAGTGCTGCGTAGCTTGCAGAGCTGCAGGTTCTCCTGTCTTGGCTTATTTGTATCGAGTGATAGATATTTCAATTGATAGTTCCTTCGACGTTCGTTTGGTAGCTCCAACACGTCACTGAGGTTCATCTTATCTCATGCATTAACGTTGAGCTTTAATTCCTACCTGAATTGTCTATGATCGAAACTATGATATGTACCGTTTACTACTTACATCTTGCCCTTATCAATAAATAATTCTTTGGTTACGTGTTGTATTTTTAATCTGTGATAATTATGTATGCTGCACAGTTTAATGATATTAATGACGTTCAGTGACCAGTGTCTATTTTAATAAAAAAAAGTGCTTACAAGGAGACGAGAAAAACCACAAAATGCTTAAAGTAAAGAAGTCTCGTCTCTCAACTGCCTGGCTTCTGTACATGAAACTGGTGTAAGAGAAGGCTGTGGTTAGGTATCGCAAGGCAAGCGAATACCACAGAAAGGTTTGCAATGTGACTCAAAATCGTATCTGTGTATAATTAGAAGACACATATAACATCCAGAAACAACTGAACAAGCAGGTGAAGAATAAAATAGCCGAAAATAGGGGAAAATTAACTCCTATATAGACAAGCAATTGTGGTAGTATTGTGTCGAGACAACGTTTTGCATGAGGGATTATGACTGGGACTCATTTTACTGCCCGCGATAACTGCACTCGTACTAAGGCCGAGTGACGTTCGCCATCCTAGCGTAGTCTGATCCGTTTGGCACATTTCTGAAATCGTCTCAAGCTGTTCTTTCTTTTAGTCGTCTATCCTCGCTATTCGCCGTATGCTTCGGCATTGTAATTTCTTCGCACTTTTCTTTGTAATTTCGTCTCACTGTTGTTATGACGTAAATGTTATTTTTTTTCTATAAATAGTTTACTATTTGTAGCACAAAATGAATTTTATTTGATTCAAACTGACCAACGCTGTTTCCAATATCTGTTTTCAAACTAGATGATTCAACCGGCATCCAACGTTCGAGAAACTTGCCTATTACTCGAAGTAACCTGTAAATGTTCAAAAACTGTTTTTAATGGCGCATGCCTTATTATACCAACATTTATACATACAAAACTAGAATATAGTTAAGTCCGGTTTATATTTAAAACGTTTAAAATCTATTCTTTATTCGTTACACTACACTTTTTAAACTAACATCCCGATTTGTAAGACGTAATCACGTCAAAAGCTATAATATTTTGTGGGAAAGATGGTCTTCCACTAAGAAGACATATGGATTAAGGCACAATATTATCAGGAAAATAATGTGTTGTATGTAGTTTTGTCTAATATTCGTGTGAATAATTTTGGAGTGGGCAAGGCTAAAACTACGTTAATTGTATTTTGTAAAATCATTAAAAAAAATGTTTCCTCTAAATTAATGTGAAGTTTTATTCAATATACAGATACCAAAATTATTGAGATAGAATAATTTTGTACCTTAAAATTAAAATTTGGCCCAGGTAGGAGTCCATGTTTTATTTGTGATATTTGTGTTCCTCACTTATTAAATTAACTACATTTAGTAGATTACTTGATTTGAAGTTCAATAACCCCCTCCCCCAACCAACCAAATGCCCTAAATGAAATCCTGTATACGCCCCTGTCTATGAGTACAAATGGACGCAGATGCCGCGTTAATATACCTAGAGGCACGATTATTTCGATACTATACACGACTGCTAAATACCAAGGTTCACAACTTTCCATAATTTGAACCATATTGCACATTATTAGGTCAACATTACGCCTTATTTAAGCTATTACTGAATACATGTAATATTTGCGTTATTTCCTAACACCAGGGTGGACTCCATATTCTTGTACACTATCACGATGAAGTCATTTGTTGATTGTCTGCTGCCACATTGTATCTGCCACTCTAATTATCACGACTGGTCCACACGTTTTTATTTAAAAGTTTGTTCTTTTTGCTTCTAGTCCGTGTTAATGATAGGGAATGGAAAAATGAGCGATTTCATTTACTTCCCGTATATACTCCACAGTCTTCTGCATACTATAGCAAATGTCGCCCATTCATTGGCTGGTGTCTTTACAGGTTGTCTCTAATTCGACACTTCTCTGGTCGAGGGTTTCTCTGGCCCACAGTACTCTGCATAAACTGTGAGCCAATAGCAGAAGTAACACAATGTCATATGATTTTCAATTCAATCCTATCGCGGAAGTAATACGTGAAATTTTTCATTCTCTGATTATTGGCTTCTAGAACTCTAGGATTTGTACAAAAATACATATGAGCCTTTGAAACATGGCATCAAAAGTATAACAATTTTCAGTTTGATATGTTGCCAAAAATGTAGCAAATTTTTGATACCATTACGTAATATTGTATCGTCCAGGGCGAATAAATATGAAGGTAAAACATGTGTATACGCGCTTAAAAGTTTCTTTGCCACCGGAATAATCAGTGACTTTCTTATGCCTTTAGCAAGAGACCTGAAAAATTGGCCTCGTTTCACCTTCTTTTAGGATCACGCGTAATTTAGTCAGCGTTTGTTTTTAGGTTGTTGTCATTGGTTTCTAGTCCTTCAGGGCGTGTCAAATAAATCATCATACAATTACAATGGCCATTTAAGTCTAGAATGTTGCAAGATAATACAACGAAAATTTTCAGGTCATTACGCTGAGTGTGCAGAGTATTGTGCAATCTATCCTGGAGGTAATTGATCCCACGAATTTTTCTAGTCCCTGCCTGTTATTAGAGGCCGGAAAAAATTCACCGATTCATTTCGAGTTATACTAGAATACAAATACACATAACTTCATATTGCTTCAATCGAATCGGAAGTATCTCAGTTGATGGTCAGGCCAATGAACATTGTAAGGGCATGCAGATTTCATGAAAATATTTCGAGACTAGATGAAAGTTAAAACACTATAGCATCGACTGTGTTTCGTGATTGGGTGAGTTTCTCCCAGGTACATGACGATTGTAACAACACCAATCACAGTAATTTAGTGCGGAAGTAAACGCATCCTGAGTGGCTCGGTCGGATAAGGTAACGACTTCTCTCGCAGACGGCCGCCAATCACAAGGAAGAAACAACAGGTGTGGGTATACCTTGTTTCAGTTTAATAAGTGTTCAGATCTATTCGCGAGCAATGCCTGTCCCTAAGCATGTAGCATTGGCCCGAGTATGTAGGGGATCGTGGAGACTATCCTAGATGTCATTGGAACCGCGAATGTTCCCAGTTCCTACCTATTATAAGGGACCGGAAATTTTCGCGGGTTCAATGACCTGTAGGATGAACTCCATAGTTCCACGTACACTCGGTCAAATGTCACTCACTCATTGGCTGCTGTCTTGTGAGACGTCCCAACGTAGCAGTCTGTGATTCGATACAACTTTGGTTGAGTGTTTCTCATTGGTCCAGAGTCATCCAGGTGAGTTGTGAGCCAATACCAGAGGCAGCACTGAGGTATAACTATTTGTATTTTAGCCTATCGCGAAATGAATTCGCGAATTGTTCCGGTCTCTACCTATTATCGTTTATAGCTTGCGAACTGCGCTCTGCGCCCTGACGCAACGCTGCCCAGGTGCAGGCATGGCGGCAAGATGGCGTGACAAGATGGCGGCGCCGCGAGGCTGCTCTCTCCCGAGCGCTGCCGGCACGCGCGGTCGACCGCGGAGCTACGTGCGCCAACATTCCGCCCGGGAAACAACCTATTTTTTTTTTGTTTTCATTTCCCCTTTGGGTGTACAACTGTGGAGGGGGCACAGCCTAGCGCTACAATCAGAGGCACGGTCTCACCAACGACTCCATGTCTCTCTCTTTCATTCCATCCATCTCTCTCCGTCTGTTTGTGCACCGGAACAGCACGCACAGGAACACAGAAGAGAGTGACATAGAGAGAGTGAGACCGGGAAATGTTACCGACAGACTAACAAGCGCACATCACAAACCAGTTTCCTTTGTGTGGACATTGTTAAAAACGTTCGCCTTCAATTAAGGAAGAACGCTGGTTACAAATTATACAGGGATCTTTGAAATTTTACGGTTATCTTCGTATATCTACGGACACTGAGTTCAATTACTTTGAACATTAATCTAAAAGAATATTCTTGGTATATTAACAAAAAATTCAAAACTGGTTAAGTCTACACCAAAAACATTCTTATTTTTTACATGGGTGTGTTTTGCCTTTGTTTGGAACGAAACATACAACTCGGATGTCGAAATACGATGTAGTTTCTGCAAAGATTCATTTATTTTAAATTACAAACAATCATTTTTTTTTCATAAGATGTCGGATAAAATATACAAAATGCAACTTTGGATGCAGGTTCATCACGACGAAATAGGTTGAAAACCCTTTATACGATTTATGATCTACATTGCTTCCCAACACTGATATACGTCTTCGAAGTTGGGGCTGAACAAAATTTCCTTTATTATAAATAATATATAAAGTAAGGAACACTGATCGTCTGAATTATGTTCGAAAGTTCTACAATCACCCGAATTTTCTTACTGTAGCAAAATTATTTCATTGAAATAACATGGCTTAGTAACACGCCACAAAGATGTGCAAATAATTTTGCTACAGTGAGACTAAATTTGCGGTGGTAGTAGAACTCCGATCAATTAAAAATTATTTAGTCGCTCAGTGTTATATCAGAAATATGTTCTCTTGTATTAAAAAATTTTGAATTTGTTTGATCAGAATTCAAAACCTACTAGCTTTTGGAAGCACTTTAGACCATAAGTAGGGGCATGCAGATTTCGCGAAAAGATTTCGAGACTAGATAAAAGTTAAATCACTGTAGCACCGTCTGTGTTTCGTTATTTGGTGAGTTTCTCCCATGTACATATCGATTGTAACAACACCAATCACAGTGATTCAGTGCGGAAGTAAACGAGTCCTGATTTAGGCTCGGTTAAATAAGGCAACGACTTCTCTCGTAGACGGCCGCCAATCACAAGGAAGAAACCACAGGTGCGGGTATACCTTGCTGCAGTCTATTAATTGTTCAGATCTTTTCGCCGCAAAATGTCTGCCCCTACTTATAAGTCATTTACAAGTTTTAACTTTTTTAATCGTGATGAACCTGCGCCCAAAGTTTGTCAGTCGAATTTAGACTATTCATGCTTTATAACTAGAGACTTTCGCGGATTCATTTAGTCGCAAGCTAGAATGCAAACCTTCAAACTCTCGCACTGTGTTCATGATTGGACCGCAGTTATTTGGACACGCCCCTCTACGACCGTGAGCCAATGATGCCCAGCTAGGAGAGAAGTAAGTTGATCAGGTTGTGCCAATCAACAAGTATAAAAATGTTCTCGCTAAGAAATCAACCAATGGGAAAGTAAACATGGGTCGAGCACACCTATAACTTTGAATTCTATACTGAGGCCAGAAGAATCCGCGAAATTTCCGGGTCTCTATTTATAACCTTCATAAACAATAAAGATTGGAAATTTTATGAACTGATTGGTTGTTGGCATTTCAGTACTTGTTTCATGCGTGAGAAGTAATAAGAACTGCAAACTTAGGATTTATCGTAAGATTAGGTTATGCAACTTGCAACTCTAACTGTTAAAAAAACTTGTTGTATTACGTTTTGTTATTTTTTGTCAGTCTTATAATTGTATGGCATCATTGACCCACCTCTCCCATAAAAGTGGTTTGGTTCCGAAATATGACCTTTATCTTGCCCCATACGTTTACCCGATTTGCTTAGATACGCCTTTGTGTAGGGCTTTTTTGTTGCGAAAAGAGTTCTATAACAGTTTTGTATCAAAACACTTTAAGGAAAATTCCAGCTGCTCATTGGCTGCTGACTTGTGAAATGTAATGGGTGGTCTGTGAGTCGATGCGTCTTTGGTTGATGGTCTCTCATTAGCCCACAGTCCTCCAGATACATTGTGAGCTAATAGCAGACTCAGCACCTAGGTGCGAGTATTATAAATTTAGCCTATCACGATTTGAATCCGCGAAATTTTCCGGTCTCCAGTTATTGGTTCACAGTTTTTGCGGAGTACTGTGGGCTTTGACAATCCTTTGACCAGAGAAGTGTCGAATCAGAGACTAACCGGTAAAGAGATCTCACAACATACCAGCTAATGAACAGGTGACATTTGCCCTAGTATGAAGCTAACTGTGGAGTCTATCCTGGAGGTTATTGAAACAGCGAACTTTCCCAGTTCCTGCACGGGGCCTTTCCCTGAATTGTGGAAAGGAGTGCGGAGTCCATCCAGTTCATAACAATACAATGCAACAGGTAGATGGGTGCCCTCTACGTTCTCTCCCCTCTCGGGTACTTGAGTTTGAAAACAAATTAGGAAAAGAGAAGCAGGTAGTATAAAGGTAGGGGGCAAAACAAATGAGTTTACATGATAGTTAAATATCATTTTAATATAACAAAAAAACTGCAATTATTTTTAAAGTTATTTCAGACGAGCCTCTAAATTCCGCAATTGCGTATCAATAGAGCCCCGAAGATTATTTCGCGAATTCACTGAATAGCAAAGTAGACTTGATGCACATATACATCTACCTCACGTTGTTGATTGATCGACCGTGAACTTGACGACCCTGTGACAAATACAAACAAGGAGAAGAAGTGGTTGATTAATCAAGTGCATCTCGGCAAAGGATGTGACCTCGTTATCGACCAATGAGCATTGTAAAAACTATACATAGGCAAGATGTAAGCTTTTGGACATACGCCATTGCTATGCACATGTATGTCTGTAGAAGAAAACTACAAAAAACCAAAAGACAAAAAACACAAATTAAGCAAAAATTGCTGTTGTCAACAGGATATATACACCACATAATATTTCATAACATATACTGTTCCTGTATGTGCCTCCACGTGGGCACCGCTGTTGGTGGCGAATCGTGGTGACCGTGTTGGGATGGGTAGCCTCAACCTCTGGTCATAGCATCGCCTTAACTGAAGAGTACAATGCCGGGCGTAGCCCTGCCGCAGTGCATTCTCAATTGCATGTATGGGACCAGAAATGGTGAATTGGCTAAATATGTGGGCAACAGCAGATGCTTTTGAATCCTTTCTGGGGGGTTCGACTGCCGAGCCTCGGCGTTTCGGCCCCAAAGGGCCCCATTGTGATTGGATCAGGCCTATGGTAATGGACGGACCGAGAACAACGCCGCTGTATTCGGGTGCACCCGGACTTAAAAAAGAGCCGTAAACTACTCGACTAGGTGTGATACGTTCCCCTAGTCCAGTGGTCGGGGGAGATACCCAGGTAACCCCGAGGCCCTCCAGCATATGCACAGTTGGTTTGTCATGTCTATCCAGGGCTTTCTTCGGTCGCCGCCGGATGAGTTCAGGCACTTCCGGGCCTTAATCGGCTGTAAATCTTCCGGGCCGAGTAACGGCAGGTCGGAGGGTAATCCGAGGAGACGAGGACATCCAGTGGAGTAACTCTGAAGAGTGGCAGTCGGCTAGCTGCTGGCGAACGGTCTGCCGAATTGACGCCAAGTTAGTAGAAGTACGGGAAGAATCCATGAAATATTGAATGGTGTCCCACTGAGGGTTCCTCCAAGGCCCTGGATTCTGATTGGGTAGGACTCGTACTCCGATCGCTTGGAGCAGGCTCCAAAAGTTCCCTAGCCCAATGCGGAGTCGACGTTGTAAGCGACGACACAGCTCCGGTACTAGCCTGGATAGCTAACAGAGGTTGGATAGTCCTCCACCGGACCACGGGTTCACTGGGTTATTGAGGGGTTCCAGTGAGATGTGGGAGATCGGGGAAGGCACCAGCAGTGCTGTTAAAGTCTTAGGGCTCAGGACACAGCCAACTGTCTGGCTAGCTGAGTGTGGTACGAGGCTGAGGCGGCGACTATGCTGGGTTGGTGGCCCCAGCCGCTGGTCGGCGCCGAAGCTCTAATACCCTCCCAATCTACAACAGGGAGCGATACCTCACAGTTCTGTTTTCTTAAATGCTCTGGAGTGTTTAATCAAAACGAACTGGAATGTTACTCCCACCCTACCCTATTAGGGCGCATATGTGGGAGGGGAACGTGAGATCGCCGGCCGTTAGGTCGGAATAATCTGCTACCGCATCAAAATTTGCTGTGGTTATAGAAGACCACTCAATTCAAAATAATTCAGACGCACAGTGTTCCATCTTAAATACTTTCTCTATCATTTACAAAAAAAAGTTGTTCAGCTCCAACTTCAAAGACATAAATAAACCAGTCTAGGCCAGTACTTTAGAGCACCAGTCGAATAGATGTGTACGTAGAGGCATGCAGATTTCGCGAAAAAGATTTCGAGACTACATGAAAGTTAAAACACTTTAGCACCGTCTGTGTTTCGTGATTGGGTGAGTTTCTCCCAGGTACTAATCAATTGTCACAACACCAATCACAGTGATTCAGTGCGGTAGTAAACGCGTCCTGAGTGGCTCGGTAAAACAAGGCGACGACTTCTCTCGCAGACGGCCGCCAATCACAAGGAAGAAACCACAGGCGCGGGTATAACTTATTGCAGTCTAGTAGACGTTCAGGTTTTTATTTTTTCCGCCTAAAATGCATGCCTAGAGACCCGGAAATTTCGCGGATTCATTTAGTCGCAAGCTAGAATGCAAACCTTCACACTCTCGGACTGTGTTCATGATTGGCCCGCAGTTACTTGGACACGCCCCTCTACGACCGTGAGCCAACGATGTCCAGCTAGGAGAGAAGTAAGCGAATCAGGTAGTGCCAAATAACAAGGATAAAAAGGTTCTCGCTAAGAAATCAACCAATGGGAAAGTAAACATGGGTCGAGCACACCTATAACTTTGAATTCTATCCTGAGGCCAGAAGAATCCGCGAAATTTCCGGGTCTCTATGCATGCCCCTATGTACACGGACTATTTTGTCGTGACGAACATGCAGTCGCGGGGCGCGAGGAGTCTGCTGGCGGCTCGTGCGGAGTGTGGCGTGGGCTGCAGGGACGCGGAACGGGCCTCTCCGCGCTGGAGAAACGCGGAACACGCTCGTGTGTTTCCCGTGGTTTCGCGTGTCGGCGGCGGACGCTGCCGAGACTGCACGGAGCGAGCGCCGCTGCTGAGAGAGGAGACAGTGGAAACAATCGTTGCGGCAGTACGGACCCCTGCAACACTTTCACCTGTACCACAACACATCCAAATTTAGACGTCAGAAAAAAAAATTCCACTAATTTAGACACCTGCAAAGTTCCCGTCACGACTGGGATACAGGCTGGAATGCACACCATTATCAATTTGAATGGCGTTGTCATTGGACCATCGGAAGGTTAACTAACCCGGAAGTGCATGAAACCTATAACAACAATACAGTACATCCATATATTTAGGGAATGAAAAAAATTGCGATTTTAATTACTTCCAGGCTAGACTCTAAAATCCCCTACATACTCGGGTAAATGCCACATTATCATTGGCTATTGACTTGTGAGACCTGTCAACTGAGGTGCTTCCGATTGGTTGGAAGTTTTTCGCTGGTTAAAAGTTCTTCTGATAAACTGTGAGCCAATCACAGAAGCAATAAGAAGGTATATGTTTTTGGTTCCGGTATGACGAAAAATGAATCCGCGAATTTTTCCGGTCGCTACATATAACTAGGGGCAGGCATTTTTCGCGAAAAGATCTGAACACTTATTAGACTGCAACAAGGTATACCCGCACCTGTGGTTTCTTCCTTGTGATTGGCGGCCGTCTGCAAGAGAAGTCGTTGCCTTATTTGACCGAGCCATTCAGGACGCATTTATTTCCGCACTGAATCACTGTGATTGATGTTGTTACAATATATATATATATATATATATATATACATATATATATATATACACACTTCTGAGAGAAATTCACCTAATCACCAAACACAGAGGATGCTACAGTGTTTAACTTTCATCTAGTCTCGAAATCTTTTTGCAAAATCTGCATGCCCCTACATATAACTCAATTGTATGCTGTCCAAATGGAACGTAAATAAGGCAGCAGTAAATGAACAATTTACCTAGACTCTTTTAGGTGAAATTGTCTGGTAACAGAAACTAACACGAATTTCGCATGTCTCTATTGATCTATTAGCATACTAAACTCCAAACTCCTGTAACTTTGTTCAACGTTTGTTATTGGTAGAGATGGGAAAAATTCGCGGGTTCATTTCGCGATAGGCTAAAATACAAATAGTTATACCTCAGTGCTGCCTCTGCTATTGGCTCACAACTCACCTGGATGACTCTGGGCCAATGAGAAATGCCCGACCAAAGCTTTATCGAATCACAGGCTGCTACGTTGGGATGTCTCACAATACAGCAGCCAATGAGTGGGTGACATTTGACCGAGTGTACGTAGAACTGTGGAGTTCATCCTAGAGGTCATTGAACCCGCGAATTTTTCCTGTCCCTAGTTATTGGTAAGCATTATCATTAGAGTCCCGGAAATTTCGCGGATTCCTCTGGCCTCAGGATATAATTCAAAGTTATAGGTGTGCTAGACCCATGTTTACTTTCCCATTGGTTGATTTCTTAGCGAGAACATTTTTATCCTTGTTATTTGGCACTACCTGATGCGCTTACTTCTCTCCTAGCTGGACATCGTTGGCTCACGGTCGTAGACGGGCGTGTCCAGATAACTGCTGTCCAATCATGAACACAGTGCGACAGTGGGGAGGTTTGCATTCCAGCTTGCGACTAAATGAAACCGCGAAATTTCCGTGGCTCTAATTATCATTTGGTAACATTTTATATTCTGACCCGGTATACATTTTTGAGATTTATTATTGAAGACAGGAAAAAATATAAAATTAATTGCAAGACAGTATAAAGTACAAACATTCTTATAAATGTTTGCTACAGCTTCAATCGGTCCACAGTTCACGAGGAGACTGAGACACAATAACAAACTAGCAACCGTCTTCAGACACACTAAAATTTAGCAGCCAATAAACAGATGACATCAGCCAGCATATACAGAGGACTATAGAGTCAAGCATTCAGGTCAATGAATCCGCAATTTTTTCCAGTTTCTTAATCATATACATAGTTTCTTCAACAGGAACGTGTTTGTTCATAGATAGGGGCATGCAGATTTCGCGAAAAGATTTCGGGACTAGATGAAAGTTAAAACACTGTAGCATCGTCTGTGTTTCGTGATTGGGTGAGTTTCTCCCAGGTACTTATCGATTGTAACAACACCAATCACACTGATTCAGTGTGGAAGTAAACGCATCCTGAGTGGCTCGATCAAATAAGCAACGACTTTTCTCGCAGACGGTCGCCAATCACAAGGAAGAAACCACAGGTGCAGGTATATCTTGTTGCAGTCTAATAAGTGTTAAGATCTTTTCGCGAAAAATGCCTGCCCCTATTCATAGAGATCAGAAAATGCGCTAAATTAGCGATATGTAAAAATTCAAAAATATTTGCCGGTTTCCCTGATTCTGTTCTTAAATAACAGTAGGGAATGGATAAATTCACCGTTTCAATGACCTTCAGAATAGACTCCACGATCTTCTGCATACTTGGGCAAACTTCGCCTGTTTGTTTGTTGCTTACTTGTGAGGCATCTCAACTAAGTAACTTTTGATTAGATATTTCTTTGATTAAGGGTCTCTAATTTGCCCAGAGTCCTCCAGATTAACAGAAAACCAAAAGGAGACGCAGTGAAAAGGTATAATTATTATTTGCATTTTAGCATATCACGAAATGGATCCGAGAATTTGTCCGGTCTCCCAGCTCACCGTCTGTCTGGAGCAATATGAACAAACGAGACCCCCTCAAAGAAGTTCCGACTCACACGCAGCCCAGTCGAGAAGACACGAAAGCCAATACCCATTGAGCAGATGGAGTCAATCATAAAGATAATGGAACTTTCAAATTTTCAGTAACTTGTAAAAAAGAATGGTACATGAACCTGAGAGAAGTTTAAACTGGATTAACTGTAATTCTACACTTCTTTTGTTGAGGATTTTGGCTCAGAGCTCTTTAGTAAATTGTAAGAGCAATCGCAGAAGAAAGCCCAGAGCAAATTTATTTGAATTTTTGTGTATCGCGAAATGAGACAGTGAATTTTTCTGGTCTCTGTCTATATAGTTAGTATTAAGGACCTGCAAAATGTTAGTTATTAATTGTAAACATACAATACTGTAAACTGTTGTGAATGTGAATGAACTCTATGGTTTCTAACACGTCTCGAAGGACTGGTAGCCAATAACTAGAAAACCGAAAAAATTCCCGGATCCAATTCGCGAAAGGGTAAATTTAAAATACTCGCACCATGGTGCTGATTCTGCTATTGGCTCACACTTTTTCTGGAGGACTCTGGACCAATGAGAGACCATCAACCAATGAAGCATCGAATCACAGGCCACCCAGTCAAGACATCTCACAATTCAGCAGCCAATGAGTAGCTGGCATTTTTCCGAGTAAGAAATGTGGAAGCTAGCCGCGAATGTTTCCAGTCCCTACCAATTACAAATATTGCTGAAAATTTGTGGTAAAGTAGGTGCGATCAAACATATAGTACTTTCTAGCATCACCCAACTAACAAGTGACACCGTCCTGATTATTAAAAAAAAAAACGTGCAGTATAACTGTTGTTGAGAAAATAAGGTAAATTCAACAGGTCTCTATTAAAAAAAAATGCAACCCGACGCTAGAGTATTTTTAAAATATAGTTAGGAACTGGAAATATTCGTGGTTTCAATTACCCCTAGGATAGACTCCACATTCCCTACATACTCGGGCAAATGCCACATGCTCATTGGCTACTGACTTGTGAGTCCTGTCAACTGGGATGCTTCTGATTCGATAGTTCTTTGGTTGTAGGTATTTCATTGACTCACAGTGCTTCAGATAAACCGTGAGCCAATCAAAGAGGCAATATAAAGGTACATATGTTTGGAATCTACCATAACACGAAATGAATCAGCGAATTTTACCGGTCTCTACTTATAATCTTAAAAAAAGTCGTGGAAAATTTGGTTCCAGCGGAAAACAAAACAATCTCATCTGAGCACGCAGGCAGCACAGAATAAGTAAGAACAGAAGCAACGTCGAATGTAGGTATCTTTCATTTCAGCCAACTCGCGCTCTGATTGTACAACAGGTTAAAGCTTAGCACATACCCCCACTACAAAAATGGCCACCAAGAAATTAAACCAATTCGTGGAGACCGGAAAAATTCGCGGATTCATTTCGCGTTATGCTAGAATCCAAACACATGTACCTGTATGCTTCTGTGATTGGTTCACAGTTTATCTGAATGACTCTGAGCCAGTGAAAAACCTTCAACCAAAGAAGTATCGAATAGGAAGCATCCCAGTTGACAGGTCTCACAAGTCAGTAGCCAATGAGCATGTGGCATTTGCCCAAGTATGTATGGGATCGTGGAGTCTATCCTAAGGTCATTGAAATAGCAAATTGTTTCATTGCTCATACCAATTCGTAGTGACTGGAAAAATTCGTGAGTTCAGTGACCTTCAGGTTGGACTCTATAGTTCTGCTTTAGGCTACTCGGACAAATGTCACCCACTCATTGTCTGCTGTCTTGTGAGATGTCCCAATGCAGTAACCTATGATTCTGTACAGCTTTGGTTGAAATTTATTTTCTTCATAGGCCCAGATTCCTCCGCATGAGTTGTGAGCCAACAGCAGAGGCAGCAGTAAGGTGTAGCTATTCGAGTTTTAGCTAAGGGCAGGCATTTTTCGCGAAAAAACCTGAACGTCTACTAGACTGCAACAAGGTATACCCGACTAGCGGTTTCTTCCTTGTGACTGGCGGCCGTCTGCGAGAGAAGTCGTCGCATTGTTTTACCGAGCCACTCAGGACGCGTTTGATTCCGCACTGACTTAATGTGATTGGTGTTGTAACAATCGACATGTACCTGAAAGAAACTCACCCAATCACGGAACACAGACGGGGCTACATTTTTTTTGTCTTTCAGATAGTTTCGGAATCTTTTCGCGAAATATGCATGCCCCTAGTTTTAGGTAATCGCGAAATGAATAACCCGATAGAGACCGGCAAAATTCGCGGTTTCGATGGCCTTCAGGATGGACTGCACATACCCCTGTACACTCGGGCAAATAACGCAAGTTCATTGGCTGCCGACTTGTAAGTCGTCTCAGCTGGTTTGTCTGTGATTCGATCCTTCTTTGGTTGAGGGTTTATAACTGGTTGAGATTCGTCCAGATGAACAGTAAGCCAATAGCAAAATTATTTAAGAGGTATATGTGTTTGAATTCTAGCCTTTCATCGAATGAATCCGCCAATTTTGCAGGTCTCTACAGAATAAGAGAAATATTCCTGTCCCTGCCAGTTCGCTACATCGCGCCAGACGCTTCTGTCCTCACTTGTTCTGTGCTGGCAGGGAGTCTCCGGGGCTCCGGATGCTGTGGAGGCCACTTTCACGACCTGGTCGCCGAGTTGGTGCAGCGCCTTTCACCTCTCGCTTTGTAGGTTAGAATGCTACGGCAGCCAGCGGAAATATTTCAACCGAGCGCGTGGAAGGTGGCCATCGTTAGAATTTAAAAATATATATTTCGCGTTTTAATATGCTCTTCCAAAGGCTATGTTTGATCAGGCGGGATGATAAATGCGATGCTCACCGGTGCTTCTAGCGCGGTATCGCCTCTGAACTGTCGCGCAGTCTTCTCGACGTGCAAAGGGCAACTATTAGATTTGAGCAGTTACCATAACGTTATATGGCGAAGAAATTAAGTTAAATGTGTAATGCAAATCCTTTAAGTGCTTCGGTGCCTAAAACTGATTCAGAAAAAAAAAACACAAATTTCACTCTTAAAATGCAGTTTGAAAATCAAAATACGGAAGCAGAACTACTCATACACCCTTAGCGTATTTTTAAGTGATTTTCGTGCACAGACGCTACTTTGATATATCGTTTGGATTTTAAATCACGTCGTATTTTACTGAAACTCTGACAAGGTAGGCGGGGGCCTCAAGAAGCACTGCTTTAGCGCCTGGCCTCAAACTTAAGTCATTCATTATTAGAGACCGGAAAAAATTCGTGGATTCATTTCGATACGAGATAGAATTAAAATACATACACCTTTATGCTGCTTTTGCTATTGGCTTACTGTTAAACTGAACGACTATGAGCCAGTGAGAAACCTTTACTCAAAGAAGTATCACATCACAGTCAAAACATTTCAGTCGACTCATAAGTCAGCAGCCAATGAATCAGCGTTATTTGCCCAAGTGTCCATAGAACTGTGCAATTTATCCTGGTCATCGAAACTGCGAATTTTTTTCCTAACTTTAGTCATTATTAGTAGACCTGCATATTTCGTACTATTTTATGGTTTCAAGATGAACTCCGCACACTCGTACACAAATAAATAGGTGCATACTGCCCATTGATTGCTGCCACATTTAAACCGTCCAGTGAGATTAACGTGATTATGTCATTTGAATTTTGTATTGTTGTTTCTTGTTTATTGTCGTTCGAGGCGTGTGAGAACTATCGTTATCCCAATGAGAACTCAGTTCAAGTATACAATGGTATACGTTCTACCATATTTTAAAATAATTTTCGTCGGTATCTAACTGTTAGCAGTGACTTTAGGCTTCTGTGGTATATTTTGCCAACGAGCTGCCCTAGAAACAATTATTTTGCTATTGGACAATCATTAATGAGATCGAGCTAGAATAAGCCAAGCTAATAGTAATCATATGAACCCTCATTAGACTTCAATACGGTATGCCCAAGACAGCTGTTCCTTTCTTGTAATTTTCGGCCGTCTGAAATACGCCCATTACTTTATACTGTTATATGACCGGGTCATTCAGAAAGCGTTTGCTTCCGCAATTAGTAGAGACCTGCAAAATTCGCGGTTTCGATGGCCTTCAGGATTGACTGCACACACCCCTGTACACTCGGGCAAATAGCGCAAGTTCATTGGCTGCCGACTTGTAAGTCGTCTCAGCTGGTTTGTCTGTGATTCGATCCATCTTTGGTTGAGGGTTTATAACTGGTTGAGATTCGTCCAGATAAACAGTAATCCAATAGCAAAATTATCTAAGAAGTATATGTGTTTGAATTCTAGCCTATCACTAAATGAATTCGCGAATTTTGCAGGTCTCTAGCAATTAGGTATTGTGATTGGTCTGCTGACAGTAGACAGGTAACTAAAATAAACTCGATTAATCGCGAAACACAGACGATGCTACAGTGTTTTAACTTTCAGCTACTGTCGGAATGTTTTAGCTATAAACACATGACCGTTCTAATTATTTTCCAATCGGTTGTATAAAACCCTTTGAATTGGCGAAATATGGAGAAGGTGTCTAGCACAAGTGGTGGTCAACGAAAAGATCACCTTCCCTCAAGTATATTTACAGGGTCATTGAGTCTAGCATGGTAGTATAATATACTATACCGCAAAATTAAAAGTTCTTTAATTATTATTTAAATATTAATTATTAATAATTATTGAGGACTGGAACGTATTGCGATTTTTGTGGCAACTCAGACGGAACTGTGCAATCCTCTACATACGCGTGCAAATAAACACTGTGAGAGATGTCTTAACTGGGCTTATCATTAGTAGAGCAAGATTATTTTGCGGATTTATTTAGTAGCTTCATGTTTATGATTGGACTACAGTGCTCTTGACACGTCTTTATCGACCCTAAGCCAGTCATAAACAAGCAGATGCGGTTACCCAACACTAGAGACCTGCAAAATTCGCGGTTTCTATGGCCTTCAGGATCGACTGCACATACCCCTGTACACTCGGGCAAATAACGCAAGTTCATCGGCTGCCGACTTGTAAGTCGTCTCAGCTGGTTTGTCTGTGATTCGATCCTTCTTTGGTTCAGGGTTTATAACTGGTTGAGATTCATCCTGATGAACAGTAAGCCAATAGCAAAATTATCTAAGAGGTATATGTGTTTTAATTCTAGCCTATCACCGAAAAATCCACGAATTTTGCAGGTCCCTACGCCATCACGTGTAACCAACCAAACGATGTGGCCTTGTCACTGACCATTGAGCGCTTTAAAAATGCTTGCTGATGTATACATATATAATCGTGTCTCTAATCATATGCTCAGAGAATTTTGCGTAAAATGCAGGGTGGTCGCATAAACTGGCAAATTATTATTGTTTAAATTATTTTTTAGCCTACTGTCAAAAAAAGGTACATTTTCTTGGCCTTTAAAAATTTTATTTATTTCTTTGAGCAAGGATGAACAAAAAGCTATATATATATATATATATATATATATATATATATATATATATATATATATATAATACTATCACGTTCATCAAGTTGCTTGTCACCTATACGAGCTTATGAAGCTAATACTAGAGTTGTTTTTAGTCATCATTATATGTCTAACAATGAGTGTTATAAATATAATTTTTTACGAAAGGTCTCTTTTTTTAGATAAGTTAGAACGTTCCTTATTGTTTTAGTTGGAAGATTTCTTTTTAACGTAGTTATTTATAAAAAAGCACTACTTTCTCATTGGCCCATTAAACAAATATACAGACTGAATCTAAACTCAACCGACCAACTTTGGCTGCAGGTTATCCACAATATAAGTTATAAGTAGTATAAACACTCAATTCGTTTATAGATAACTAACTTGATATAATTAATGTAACAAATTATGTAAAGGAGTTATAGTTCTGGAAGACGTGCGAGTGAAGCCTACATTTTATTTATTTTATGGTTTAAGGAGGGAAAACAGTTTTGGAAGTATTGATTAGTCATTCATGTCTTCTGTGGAATTTATAAATTTTTATATTTCAAATTTAGCGCTGTTATCTTCTTCTTTTCCTTACTGGTTTTGTTTTATGAAAGTATTAACGTCAATGGTTGTCAAAATAATTTGGCTGTTGTTTTAGAATGTTTGAGGGATTCGAAGCTTTTGGTAGGAAAGATCTACGAAGGGAACAGACATGTATTCGGGTCGAATCACTATTTTCACCCGTTATACTATCTATAAATTGATCCGGGACAACCGCGGAGTTCGTTATTTAGCTGACAACGACGAGTGAATAGAAACTTCTGCACTTTTAGTGATGGGATTAGGGAAATTTCCGAACTTCAAGTAAACTACACAACCGCGTCGGTCGTTTCGTTTGTTGGGGATTATGCACGAGAAAGACATTTAAAATCTTCGGAAGAGCTGCAGAGGAAAACCACCAGGCGTTCCTAGCGTTTGGCGATGCCGACCCCGAACATCCGAAGGACGAGTCTTTGCCGGGACGACATCCCGCTGTCTACAGATGTGACTGCAGTTTCTTCAGTGAACAGACTGTTGGTGAGGTCCATCCGTTTCTGATTTTACCACTTTCCAGAGCCAGAAGGACGTCCAGTCGCGGAAGAACGAGACGACGAATTCGCCGTAGTTTTGAACCCTCTTTTCAGTTCGAATCCAGTGTCTACCAAAATCCAGGAAAAACCCATGAGTCCTACTCCATCACTCATGCTCTCCGAGACACTAGTTTAGTCGGTAAACTGCTGACGTGATTTTAGACAATTCTAAACCCACAATACAGGTGGGTAAATACTATTATTTAGGAAAGGCTTTACTCTTACGTACTAAAGGAAGTTATGACTCTCACAGTTATATTAAATAATAATGGAAATATAAATTGATAGTTTCAACTATATGGTTATTACTGTGATGAGTAAACGAGATTAAATCCTAATTGTACGAATGAATCCTTTTCGGTTTGTATGATTTATAAGTCAGTAGTTTCAAGGCGCCCTTTAACACATAAATTTATATACCGACTAAGTTTCGCTATATATATAGCACTGGCAGTCAATGACAGTGAAGTATTATTTAAGGTAATATGGATACTAATATATCAAGTCATTGAAGAAAGAATTAGGTATCAAATGAAAATCGTACGCTAATGATAATTTATTCGTTGGTGCTACGAATTCCTATACTGCCAGCTTATCTGTGGACTCACCTGATTAGTCTAGCCAGAAGTAGAGTCATCTTAGTATGACTAACAAAATTTGAAGCAGGTGAGCAACCATAGTAGGGACACTTGTATTTCGCGATTTCATTTCATGTCAAGGTATTTCGCAAAACACTGTAGCTTTTTCTAAGAGTCATGGCTAGAGACCTGCAAAATTCGCGGTTTCGATGGCCTTCAGGATAGACTGCACATACCCCTGTATACTCGGGAAAATAATGCAAGATCATTGGCTGCCGACTTGTAAGTCGTCTCAGCTGGTTTGTCTGTGATTCGATCCTTCTTTGGTTGAGGGTTTATAACTGGTTGAGATTCGTCCAGATGAACAGTAAGCCAATAGAAAAATTATCTAAGAGGTATATGTGTTTGAATTCTAGCCTATCACCGAATGAATCCGCGAATTTTGCATGTCTCTAGTCATGGCAAATTGTGAGGGTGCAGCAGTACGGTGACCACATTCTCATTGGCCCCGTCAAGAGCGGGACGACACCTCTCACCGACCTCATCCAATAACCACAGGAGAAAAGCTACAGTATTTTGTGAAATACCTTGACACGAAATGTATTCGCAAAATACAGGTGTTCCTAGTTATAACTTATAAGTAGAGACCCGGAAAATTCGCGGGTTCATTTCGTGTTATGCTAAAATTCAAATAATTATACCTTAGTGCTGCTTCTGTCATTGGTTCACTGTTAATCTGGAGGACTGAGGGCCAATTAGAGACCCTCACTCATAGAAGTGTCGAATCACAGGCCACCCAGTCGAGACGACTCACAATTCAGCAGCCAATGAACAGTTGGCATTTGCCCGAGTGTGTAGAGGATATTGGAGTCTATCCTGGAGGTCATTGAACCCGCGAATTTTCCGGGTCTCTACTTATAAGTAGAGCCCGGAAAAAATCGCGGCGTTATTTCGCGTCATGCTAGAATTCAAATACATGTATTTTCACATTGCTTCGTTATTGGCTCACAGTTTATCTTAAGGACTTTGAGCCAATGAAAAACCTTCAACCACAGAAGTATCGAATAGGAAGCGTCCCAGTTGACAAATCCCACGAGCCAGTAGCCAATGAGCATGTGGCATTTGCCTGAGTATGTAGGGGATCGTGGAGTCTATCCTGGAGGTCATTGAAACCTCGAATTTTTCCAGTTCCTAACTATATTTTACAAATATTCTAGCGTCGGGTTGTATTTTTCTTGACTAGAGACCCGTAGAATTTACCTTTTTCTCGACAACAGGGTATACTGCGCGCAGGGGAGCTCGATGTGCTGCAAAAATGGGAAGTGTAGATGAAATGCGGGCTGGAAATGGCGTAGCTCCGGAATGCTGCGCGCGCATGGAACTGAACAGTATCGGAACTCGGAAGAAAGACTTCAGGGATCTTCGGCTGGGGCTGCTGTAGGCTGGCAGTAGTAGCCTCGAGCGGCGCGACCTTCAACCGTCTCGGGGAATTTGGGCTGCGAGGTTTGGGACCCTCCCCCACCCAGGAAGATGAAGACGGAGCATCGCCAGGCTGCCTGGAACCCCGTGCGCCCGCAGTTCGAGCCGGTTTACTGACTAGTCTGCCCACCGTCGAGAGCACTTGTGCCCTCGGCCATCGCGCCAGGCCTAGCTGCCGGCGAATCAGGGCTTGCCTTGCCGCCTTCTGCCGCTGTGAATATTGCTAGAACCGAGGCTGTCCCGCTGGCCTGGCCACGGCTCCGGCGCTAGGGGAAGGGAATATTCACAGCAGCCCATTTCTTTTCTACAGGTGGCTGCCTGGGCAGCTGGGCTGGGCTGACGAGTGAAGTCGCCCGCCCCTGGGGGCGCATGCGCCCCTGGTAACAATAACCCAGGTGTGCCCAAAAAATAATGCGGGCCGCAAGGCACAAGCACCCAACCCCTGCATGGTTGAATCTTTCTGCTCCGCCCACCCTTCTTACCTGAACCTATTTCCCTCTTGTCCAGTATTTTACTTGCTTGCTATAACGCATGTTTATTTGATTCCCGCATGACCCAGCCCAGGGTTTTCCCTGAGCCTATGCCGGTATTACCTGGGACACTTCAGTTAGCTTTTGGACTAGGCAACCAAAGGAGCGCCAGCCATGGTTTCAATCGCAGCCATGACTGGCCAATAAACCCCAATTAGCACACGATGCACGCGCACTTGTTTTGCATGGTTAAAACCCCGCAGGGTAGAGTATATAGGCTTCGGCCTGAGACACAATTAGGTACTCCCCTAACCTGGACCCTCCCCACACACTTAGATTAACTTAGGCTAGGAAAAAAATCGTTTTCTTCAGTATATTTTTAACAATCGATTACACCTTATCAAAAAAAGTTAAAGTGATAGAATGTAAAATAAATTTTAGTGCACATTTTAAAATGTAATAAACGTAAATATAAATTCCTTGAAGAAGTTAACAGTTTTTTAATTAAAAATTGAGTTTGTAAAATAATATTCAATTTGAGAATAATAAATTTTACTGGAAATTTTCAAATGTAATAAACGTAAGTAAATTCCTTAACAAATTTAACAGTTTTTTAAATTATATTTTGAGTACATATGTAAAATAATATTTTTTTTTTCAGATCGTTCTTGACCATCGAATAAGATTTCTGTATCAAAAGGATCCGGAACATTTTGTAAAATGCCGAAACGTGAAAGGAGGAGGAGGAGGAAATCTTGCCAGTGATGAATCGTAAAAGAAGAAACGGAAAGAACAACTAAGAAATGAAACAGATGAGGAGTGAGAAGCACGTTTAGCTTTACAAAGGAGGTGTGAATACATTGATACAAAACTTACATTGTGATAGTGATAGTTTATAAGTAAATATTGAAAGAGATTGTAAGCAAATATTGTATAATTTAAGCAAGCATAGAATTAATTTAAAATATTTACGACATTCGTTTTTCTTTCGATAAATCTTGGTTAGATAAAGTGCGCGATATATTTTTACCCGGGCAACGCCGAGTATTGCATCTAGCAAGTACTACAATCATGATATTGTAACTTTTTAAACACATGGCTATGGATATTTTTTGATATATTAAATACTTTTCGAGATAATACTGAGTATTTCTTACAAAAATTGGCGCATAATATTATATTTTCATTGATGTTTCATTAAGCATAAATATTTTTAAACCTTGGAAAACATAATCGAATATTTAATAATTTGACTTTATTTTGTTATTTTATGCTTATTTATGTGCGCAGTTAATACTGGAATGATATTCAGGAAAAGGTTTACAAATAATTTTAACTATCTGAGGTACTGGGTCAACACAATGCATAAATGTCCGGGCAATAATCGGAACCTCGTATTGCTGCGAAAATATTTTGTAGTGATACAGTTGTTTTCATGTAAATGTACAAATTTACAAATATTAGGAATTTTACGTGATTAATTTTCTTCCATTTAAAAAAAAATATTTTTAGTGTTTTTAGGGAAGTAGAGTCTATGGCTTGGAGTGAAATTAACCTGTGATATAATCGTATCTTACAATATGTATAAACCGTGTGATGTGCCCATGACACTTTGATATGTATATTTAAGTTGTTTATTTTTCTCTAATGCTGACTAAATCGTGTTTATAATTGAAGTAAATGGCTAGATACAGAGGCGAGGCCAGGTTCTTGGTTTGGAAGAGGCGCAAGTATTGTTTCCATTTATATACATGATTTTACAAACAAACTTTTTTATGCATTTGCACGCATTTCCACTTACGCACTTCACAACTCACTCACAATTCAATAATTATATAAAAATTAAATATTGCACAATGGTAAGTAAAATATTATATATTATTATATCATTCTTTCGTTATAGCGGAACTCTTCGTAGGAACCCCCAACATATTTGTGTATCTAGTTATAAATTAAATAAATAATTCAAAATGGAGTGTTTATATTCTGGCGAATAATTAATTTTTAAATTATATATTTTAACCCAACCCTTTTAAGTGCAAAAATTTAAATTAAAAATTAAGAACAAGAAATGTTGCAGCCATATTCAAAATATTAGAGTCTAACAAACCATCAAATCTTCAAGCGATTGACATATTTTTTTTTTTTTTACATCAACCGAGGTGACTCGATGGTCACACGGTGGCCTCGCATTCCAGAGGACCTGTGTTCGAATCCATATGCAGTGCTTCCAGGGTCTTTTTTCCGTGGTTGCGTGAAATAACTCCAGGAGAAGCCTGGAACATGGTTTCTTACAATAGGCCTTGGTCATTTCCTTCCACAGTTTCCCTCGATTGTATGAGTTGTTCGTATCCTGTCTCTGATGGCCTTAAGTTCAATCAGGCGAAAATCCCAAATAAAATAAAACTAGCGAAAATTATCGTTATTACAACTAACTTGTGCACTGTTAACTGTTTTTGTAAATGGAACAGAAATATTCATGTAAAATTTATATTTGTAAATTTGTACATTTAAATGAAAACATATATATAACCACAAAAAAGTGTTCGCAATAATACTGGGCTCGGATTCTTACCCGGGCATTTATGATTTGTGTTGACCCAGTAACTCTAATAGATAAAAGTTATTTGTAAACCGTTCCTTGAATAGCTTTCCACTATTGACTGCACCATGAAAACGCATAATGAAACAAAATAAAGTCAATTGATTGAATATTCGATTATATTTTCCAAGGTTTAAAAAAATTATGTTTGAATGAAAAATTAATGAAAACATAAAATTCGACCATCAAAACACGAAGTGGCGTAACTGCAAAAATGCCGATGTTGAGATATACTGGCTACAGACATATCTTTACGTGGTCTATCATGTCACGAAGTGGCGTAACTTAATTCCCAATGGTTTTGAAGATATAATGCTTTTTCATTTCGTCGTAAGTGTTTTGGAGACTATTCAGCAAAACACGTACTGACTTAAGTTAACTTACGCCTGTTCGTGTTTTCCGAAAAAAAAAATTGTTGACTATTTCTCGTTTTACACGAAGTGGCGTAACTACATGTGGGGCGGTCGGAAAATGCAACCTAATTGTTTTGTTGCACAAAGATGGGAATAGAGGGAAAACACCGGAAGGAAGACTGATACCGCAATACCGCACTATCTATATACTGATCTGCACCACTATCTGCTCGTCTGTCCATCACAACACATGCTTTAGATGTAGAGCCCAGGTAAGCATTTTGTTAAAATATTACTTATTAGGCCTACAACCATAACTAACCCTTAACCACAGACGTGAAACTTTTGTGCGTATATACAGGCGTGAGGTCCCACGCTTCAAATAATGCTGACACTAACACAGACGTGAAGTCAGGTGTCAGATAACCACTTATCGCTCCGGCGGCAGAGAGAAGACTGAATGGTAGGAAGGTACTGAAGATCATGTGTCCACGAGGTTACTGGTTACTGATGGCAGAGGGCGTCAGAACGCTGTGTGGTCCCGGGGACCTCATGTCTGTGGTTAAGGGTTAATAAATTAGTCTGCATATAATTTGTACATCAAGAACACTTATGTTCACCTTTAAATGCATTGTTTGATAAACTGTTTATTAGTGAATTATTACTGCAGGTAAAATTAACTCTAGGCTATTTTGAAGTGGACGTTACAACATACATTGCAAGTTTAATTTTGTATATTTATAATACATTACTTATTGTATCTTACAGATCGACGCTGGAGTTTGCATGCAAGTAAGAAGTGGACTAAAAGAAGATGGACGCTTTAGTGAAGTGGACTGACGGCACCCGGAACGTGGTGAGATTAACTGATTTAATTCCAGTTGATAAGGGCAATGCTTTTAAAAAAGGCTCCAAAGTTAAAATGCTTTACAATAAAACATTTTATTTTGGAACAATAATATTGTTAGAAAACAGTGATTCAGATAGCATGTCTGATGAAGACGAACAGGCATTGGCCGAATTTGTGCCTCTTTCCCGCCTTAAGAGCAATAACAGAGATACCGAAGCTGATCACAACCCCAACACTTCATTTGGAAATACAGATATAGCCTCTAATGTAGACTTAAATTGTTTTGGTAGTGAACCCGATGACAGCGACGCGGATCCAGATTTTACAGAACTGTGCGAATTAAAAAAATGTAAACTAGTAGGTGTTCAAACATGTTGTTGTGGATTGCTTGTTTGCAAATCCCACTGGTCAAAAAATGAATGTGACCATATTGTTTTAACTGATAGCAGCGATGAAAGATTCATTGCTAAATCTCCAAAGAAGAAAAAGAAGAAACCCCAACCTAAGTTTGCAGAAAAGAATAATATTGATAATACAGATCCCATGCATTCTACATGTACTTCCAACGGTTGTAACTTAGAGATTTTTGCAGCTTGTGTGAGATGTCTTGAGTTACTATGCTTTAGACATTTTGAGGAAAGTGATGAGTGCAAAAACCATACAGATAATTTAGAAAAATTGGAAACGCTCATCGAAGAGCCAAGAGAGCCAGAAGATTTTGTTACAGAAGGGTCTGCACGAGAATTTCCCTTAGAAAAACGGTACAAAATAAATAGACAGAAAGAAAGAAAACAAAGGAGAAACACTGGTCACGGCTATACACAAGAAAAGTCTTACAATTTAGTTGCTCCAAGAGAAATTAAAGACCGTTGCATTGGTAGATTCTGTGAGAAAACCAAGAAGTCTTGTAGTAAATTTACAGATGAAGACAGACAAAATATTTTCAAGTCGTACTATGCTATGGGTAGTCTTCAATTACAACGAGAGTTCATTGCAAGACACATAGTGTCAGGGGCAACAAAACGCAAAACTACAGTTGGCGACAGTCGTAGAGCACAGTCAAAACAGTATTTTTTAACATTAAAAAATGAAAAAGAAGCAGTGTGCAAAAAGTTTTTTCTTAATACTCTTAGTATTAGTGAACGAACAGCAAGAACAGCTGTTGGAAAAGTAGCAGAGACAGGTGTTTTAGAACCAGAAAAGCGTGGAGGAAGACAGGAAACCCTAGCAGCTAGAGATGCAGATATTCGTAAGCGAATGACCGATCACATCAACAGATTTCCAAGAGTAGAAGCGCATTACTGCAGGGCTAATACAACCAGAGAATTTCTACATGATGATTTGAATATTAAAAAAATGTTTAACCTTTACCAAAGTGAAGATCCCAACGCCAACAAGGGCAGCATCGGGTTATACAGACTTATTTTTAGAAGTTTAAATTTAAGTTTTCATCATCGTAAAAAAGATATGTGTACTCTCTGTATGACTTACAAGACAGGCGATGGAGACACAAAGGACAGAATTAAACAGAGGTATGACCAACACATTGCGGAAAAAACAAAAGTTAGAGCAATAAAGGAAAGGTGTAAAGCAGCAGCAATTGAAAACAAAACTAATGTTTGTTTAGTATTTGACCTTCAGCAAGTAATCTTCTTGCCGAAAACCAACGAGAGCGCCGTATTTTATAAAAGACGCTTATCAGTGTACAACTTTACAATATACGACTTGGGAACCAAGGACTGTCATTGTTTTACTTGGAATGAGTCAATAAGTAAAAGAGGTTCATCTGAAATTGCTTCTTGCATATTCCTCATGCTTAAGGAGCATGATAAAAACAACGTAGGCAAAAAAGTGACTTTGTTTGCTGATGGCTGTTCTGGCCAGAACAAAAATAGTATTCTGCCTGCAATGTTCCTTTACTTTTTGTTCAATAGCTCTAACATTTCTGAAATTAGTTTGAGATTTTTTGAACCTTACCATGGTCAAAATGAAGGTGATGCTGCTCACAGTGCGATTGGCCATGCCATAAATCAAGCAGGCGATCTGTTTGTTCCTTCCCAGCTGGTACCAATAATTAAACTCGCCAGAAGGGCGCATCCTTACATAGTCCATCAAATGGAAACAAGGGACTTTTTGGACTTTAAAAGACTCTCCAAAGAACTGCGCATTCTCACCATTCGAGAGGATAACGAAAAAGGACAACCCATAAATTGGCCTAACATGGTAGAGTATGCTTTTAAGAAAGACCATCCTACAACAGTTTTTTTCAAGAACAGCCATCTTGATGAAACGTACAGGTCATTTACTTTAAAACGTGATGCTGACAAGAACCTGAAGATGCCCCTAGATCGTCTCAACGTTCTACCGCAGGCTATAACAAAAGAAAAGTTCAAGGATCTGATATCACTTTGCGAAGGACCTACTCCCGTTGTAAGGGCTGCAGAGTTTCAGAACTATTACAGGTCCTTACCTAATTAACTTTTCAAAGATTGTTGTCTAGAAGAGATGAAACTTGAATATCGTTATTAGTGTTTCTTCTTTGTTATTGATATTTTATCAATCAATATTATTTAGTTAAGATAAGTTTTTTTATCATTTTGTATGGTTTTTAAAGCTAAACAGTACTGTTTTTATTGAAATTGACATCAGGTTATTTTATTTTACTTTTTTTTAAAACAAATTTTTTATTTTATGAAACCAACAAAGTTGAGTATAACTAAGTGGATATTGTAGTTCTGATAATAATTATTTTGCCTAGTTTTTGTTGTTTAGAAATTTTTGTTTAAGAGTGTAGATTTTTCAATGTATACATGTTAGTTTCACTATAGTAAAAATTTTTATGTAAGCAGTTTTCAAACCTCTACTTTTTTAAAACCATAACATATTATGTGAAGCTACTCGATTAAAAATTTTTTTTAATAATACACTGTGTGAAGAAGGCCCAATAATTAATGCTGAGTGATTGAGTTATTTACTGCTAATATGATATACTTTCCTAATAACCTTTAGTGTTTGTACTAACAAACGATTTGTATTGTTATAAGTAATAAAACTTGAACATTTTTCATTATTTAAATGTTTTATTTCGCGGCGTAACTCTGCAATGAATGAAAACAACAAAACACGAAGTGGCGTAACTACAACATTTTTTATATTTTATTATAAATCTTAAAATATAAATTTGTAATAAATAAACTAATTATAGGTAACCCAAGTCAGACATCTTAAATATATATAAAAAATTAAATGAAGGGTTTTCTAGTTTGGGATTGTGCGGTATAGCACTTCAAACATAGGTGCTTTTCTTATTTTTGCTCTCCTGAAAAGTTGGCATTTTACAGATACGCCACTTCGTGTTTTGATGGTCGAATTATGCACAATATCTCGTAAAAAAAAATTACTCAGTACTATCTCAAAAAACGTGAGTAGTATATAATAGGGCATACTGAAACTGGGTCCGGGGCGAGGAGCGAGGAGACTGTCCGAGCTCTGACGTCACGTCCATCTATGACGTCACGGCGGTCATCTGGGATGAGTGTAACGGGACACAGCGTAACGGGACATAACGTAACGGGACAAGTAGATCACGGCGGCCATCTTGGATCCGCCATTTTGGATGACGTCATTGTGTTATCGAACTTTCCGCCATTTTGAATGATGACGTCACCGTTGCAATTTCCGTTACAGCCGCCATCTTTAACTTTTTTATTTATTATCCGATTTTAATGAAATTTTTTTTAAAAAATATAAAAAAAATAATAAAATTTTAATAAAATACTTATAAAAAATATACTTTTACGACACGGAGTTCGGAATCCTCGGTTCGACCCCGGTGACAGCAAAAAAAATAAAAATGGCGACCGATCCTTCCCTAAAAGTGGACTCAGGCAGACTGACTCCCACCACTTTTTGTAAAGCATATATATCGTCACCTAGTATGACGTCATGTCCGCCATCTTGTCTTCATTGCTGGAGACCACAATCTTGTTTTCGTCGGCGAGAGTGTGCTGACACCATGTTAGTTTAGTTCTTATCCGCTAGAGTGCAGTAATCATTTATTACTGTGACACCCGCCATCTTGAAATTTGGCCGCCATCTTGAAAATCCGTAATTATTTAGCTAGAATTTCGGGAAAAGTTACAAAATTCATTAAATAAATCACTCATTAATTTACATATTGATTCGATCCGCTCCTGTCCTCGGTTCGATACCCGATCGATGCAATAATGTTTAATTTTATGTAAAAAATAATTATTTATGTTCAACATTCGTAAAGAGTCTCTAAATCCTCTACGACCATCATCCTATCAGACATCAAGACCAAAATATTGGTAATCCATAATTTTTATGCTAGAGATGCGGGAAAAATTTCAAAATTCATTAAATAAATTGACAATAAATATACTGATTGAATAGATCGACTAAGGTCCTTCGTTCGATCCCTGGCCGATAAAAAAAAACTTTAACTTTTTTTAAAAGTACCACTAAAGTGTTAGGTTTGAGAAAATAAAAACACCGCAAGTTCTATTAAAAAACTTTTATTACATACATACTACACTACTACAAGTACAAAAAAAATACACAGACAAATTACTAAAGTTTTGTGGATTTCTCGATTCAAACAGTCTTCTTGTTGTATGGACCAAGTCTTTTACATGACTTGAAATGTCCATTCAGTTTATCAGGTCGACATATTGGTACACCACAATTTTCACACAAATACGAATTATCAACCTCATTAAAAGGACACTGATATATTTCGTGTCGTTGTGCACTTTGAATATTTGCCAATGTTTTGTTACAAAATATACAGCTTGATTCCGATGAATGTACAGCCAGTCTATCACAATTCCTGAGGTGTCGTTTTAATCTTCCATATTGTACAAACTTGCTTAAACACCTGTTGCACTGATATTTAATGCGTTCAGAGTTATTACTACAATTGTGTATTACATAATCCCGTAATTTCAAGTTTTTGATCTTCTCACAGTACGTGCAGTCGGGTGATGGAACACCGCTGGATGCTCCTTCTTTCATCAATGACACTGGAATTGTTGACAACCATTGTAACACTGCTGACATGTTGACTTCTGAAGCCGTTGAGGTCTGCTCTGCAGAAGATGTTGCACGCGTCGAAATCTCCTGCTGTGCTGAGAGAGCAGGTGTAGCTGTAGACGTCGTTGTCATCGTGCTCTGCACTGATGATGGTAGACCTTCGATCCAGGTTGGTGTATATAGTGGTAATGATGCCATCGAGTTCTCAAGAATAGCTAGATACCGGTCTATTATGTTATACAAGTATAAATATCCGATCCGTTCATTACCGCAGCCAGAGACGGACTGAAGTCCACATCACCAGGGTCTCACTTATATAGACTCATCAGTCGGTACAACACATGAGTCAAAACAAGAACCATGTTCATTATACTCACACTTAACTTTCTCGGAGCATTTTTTATAATGAAGATGTAAGCTATCAAGACGTGAAATTAGTTTTTTGCACTTATTGCACTGAAATTGTATTCTTTTAACATTATTAGAACAACTGCTTCTTTCATGTCTGCGAGCATTTGAGGTGATAGTAAATGATGCGTCACAGTATTTACACTGACGCAATGTACGCTCTTCATTAGTTGAAGAATCCATTGCTGACGATGAAACTTCGGATGATGGTGGTATCACATCTGTTGAAATCTCCTCCAATGTTGACGTCGTCGATGCCAACGAGATCTGCACCTTCTCCATCGTAGCTGTCGTCAAGGTTCCCGTAGACGATGGTACAACCTCCGAGTTCGTCGTTAAAGACGGTAAAGATGCCATCAAAGTCTCAAGTACAGCTAATTGACACGACTTACGCACCAGAAGAAACAAACTAGGTGATCCTTACACCGCCGACGTCAGTAACAAACTGAGCGTCCTGCTGTCTAGGACTCGCTTATATACATGCACCGTATGGAATAATACGCTAGTCAAATCAAGAACCATTTACAATAATACGAGAGTCAAATCTACAAATTAAAAAAGAGGATCATTTGATCGAAAAAAAATCCGATCTCTCCAATATACGCCAGGCTCCAAGAGCTGCAATTAACGTCATCAGATCCATCTACATTTTGCTCCTATGCTTCAATTGACCATTAGCTGCAAGTGCTCCGACAGCTCCATCAGCTCCAACACGTAATGTACGTAATGTACGCACAATACATGCAATTTACATGCAATAAATGTAATGATCACACAGTACACACAGGAAACGGAACGTACACACAGTACACACAGGAAACGGAACGTACACACAGTACACACAGGAAACGAAACGTACACACAGTACACACAGGAAACGAAACGTACACACAGTACACACAGGAAACGAATCGTACACACAGTACACACAGGAAACATAACGTACACACAGTACACACAGGAAACGGAACGTACACACAGTACACACAGGAAACAGAACGTACACACAGTACACACAGGAAACAAAACGTACACACAGTACACACAGGAAACGAAACGTATACACACAGTACACACAGGAAACGGAACGTACACACAGTACACACAGGAAACGAAACGTATACACACAGTACACACAGGAAACGGAACGTACACACATACAGTAGCGGAAACACACAGGCTTAGTTGGAAATCAGAATACAAGAAATAAAAACACTAAATTTTTACTTTCAATATTTAATTACTTCTCAACATTACACAAATACAAGTAAAAGAAGCCATTATTGTATGTAGCCAGCTTTCCTCAGTTCTTTGAGTATGAAGGATATTTCTTTGATGCACGAATAGTTTCCTGCACAAAGCGAGCCATGTAGAAGTCTTAGCCGGTCAACCAATATGTTTGGATCTTTCCATGATGTGTAATCAATCTCTTCTACAACCATCTTACTTGCTTGTTTATTATAAATACTGTTAATATCACAATCGTCCCAGTGATCATAATAAGCATTATCAGATTTATTTATTATAACACGACGTTTCCATCGTTTCGGTCTCAGGACATCGCCACATTCTTCGATCTTGTCAGCTCTAGGTGCTTCATCACAGTCTGAGAGTCACTGTAACAATCACTGTAGAAGACATCCTCTTCACCCAGATTACCGTATGAATTCGCTATCGATGATGTCGAAGTGTCTTCATCGTCTTCATGCTTCCTTTTTAGGAGTCCATCATTTTTACAAAGAATGGAGGATCTACTGAATATAGGCTTGAATGTATTCTCACTTTTCACGGTGTTGATACTTCCATTAGTTTCAGTCTTCCCGAAGCCATAAGCATCCTTAAATTTATGTTCTTCCTCACGATCAGGTGAGCTAATACCATCACGCTCAGGACAAGGAAAATTATTGTCGTAATGCAGATAACTCTTCTTTAGTCTAGTGGATCCATCGGTGTCCTCTATGCCGTAAGTAGTCTTGACTTTACATGTTCTACCATGTTTTTTTTTTTTAGCTGTCAATTCGTGTTAACAACCTGCTACAACGATTACAGCTTAACATGTTGCGTAGTGGGTTTCTAGCGCAATCATTCTTCTCATGACGTCCAGCATTCCTTCTCATGGCAAAATCCTTGCCACAGTATCTACAGCGGCTTCCTTCCGATTCAGCTGCAGATAACAAACCACGATCCATGGCAGCTTCTGTGACTAATGTTAGATACAAACTGTCAGTTTTCTCCAATTGGAACCATTTCTTAAATAGAGTTTTTGAAATATTTCATCAGCGAGAGTTAAGTTATCTAATGCATAGCAAATTGATGCAAGTAGTTCTGGCTGTCGTCAACAGATGTCGCCACGTGTTGCTTGCAGGTAAATAATATCTATTTCATTAATGTGGGATGCGGAACGCTCACTATCGATCGCAAAGGGAGGTTGGCTTCGATAGTATCCAAGGAGAAAAAAGTTCGTCCTTCCTGCTAGTGCTTCTCAGATTTCTCACGGTCCGCCATCAGGATTGAGACGTCACGGCGGCCATCTTGGATGGGTGTGACCTTGACCTTTAACCGAAACCGCAGGGATGATCGCAAGCACATAGATTAACCATCAAAATATTGATAAGAATAATCAGGAACACACGGAGAAAACCATCATAATATTGGCAAGAATAATCAGGAGTACACGGAGAAAACCGCCACAAGTTTTCTTTGACATCATAAAAATACAAAAAAATTAATAAAAAATTAAAAATAAAAACGAAAAAAAATTCAAACATTCTGCTAGCTTGTGAACTTCTCATAGTAGAGTACTAGAACTCTATCTTTGCTCAACAATGAGAAGTTCACAAGCTAGCAGAATGTTTGAATTTTTTTTCGTTTTTATTTTTTATTTTTTATTATTTTTTTTTTTTGTATTTTTATGATGTCAAAGAAAAGTTGTGGCGGTTTTCTCCGTGTGCTCCTGATTATTCTTGCCAATATTATGATGGTTTTCTCCGTGTGTTCCTGATTATTCTTATCAATATTTTGATGGTTAATCCATGTGCTTGCGATCATCCCTGCGGTTTCGGTTAAAGGTCAAGGTCACACCCATCCAAGATGGCCGCCGTGACGTCGCAATCCTGATGGCGGACCGTGAGAAATCTGAGAAGCACTAGCAGGAAGGACGAACTTTTTTCTCCTTGGATACTATCGAAGCCAACCTCCCTTTGCGATCGATAGTGAGCGTTCCGCATCCCACATTAATGAAATAGATATTATTTACCTGCAAGCAACACGTGGCGACATCTGTTGACGACAGCCAGAACTACTTGCATCAATTTGCTTTGCATTAGATAACTTAACTCTCGCTGATGAAATATTTCAAAAACTCTATTTAAGAAATGGTTCCAATTGGAGAAAACTGACAGTTTGTATCTAACATTAGTCACAGAAGCTGCCATGGATCGTGGTTTGTTATCTGCAGCTGAATCGGAAGGAAGCCGCTGTAGATACTGTGGCAAGGATTTTGCCATGAGAAGGAATGCTAGACGTCATGAGAAGAATGATTGCGCTAGAAACCTACTACGCAACATGTTAAGCTGTAATCGTTGTAGCAGGTTGTTAACACGAATTGACAGCTTAAAAAGACATGGTAGAACATGTAAAGTCAAGACTACTTACGGCATAGAGGACACCGATGGATCCACTAGACTAAAGAAGAGTTATCTGCATTACGACAATAATTTTCCTTGTCCTGAGCGTGATGGTATTAGCTCACCCGATCGTGAGGAAGAACATAAATTGAAGGATGCTAATGGCTTCGGGAAGACTGAAACTAATGGAAGTATCAACACCGTGAAAAGTGAGAATACATTCAAGCCTATATTCAGTAGATCCTCCATTCTTTGTAAAAAATGATGGACTCCTAAAAAGGAAGCATGAAGACGATGAAGACACTTCGACATCATCGATAGCGAATTCATCCGGTAATCTGGGTGAAGGGGATGTCTTCTACAGTGATTGTTACAGTGACTCTGAGGCTGTTGACAAAGGCATAGACTGTGATGAAGCACCTAGAGCTGACAAGATCGAAGAATGTGGCGATGTCCTGAGACCGAAACGATGGAAACGTCGTGTTATAATAAATAAATCTGATAATGCTTATTATGATCACTGGGACGATTGTGATATTAACAGTATTTATAATAAACAAGCAAGTAAGATGGTTGTAGAAGAGATTGATTACACATCATGGAAAGATCCAAACATATTGGTTGACCGGCTAAGACTTCTACATGGCTCGCTTTGTGCAGGAAACTATTCGTGCATCAAAGAAATATCCTTCATACTCAAAGAACTGAGGAAAGCTGGCTACATACAATAATGGCTTCTTTTACTTGTATTTGTGTAATGTTGAGAAGTAATTAAATATTGAAAGTAAAAATTTAGTGTTTTTATTTCTTGTATTCTGATTTCCAACTAAGCCTGTGTGTTTCCGCTACTGTATGTGTGTACGTTCCGTTTCCTGTGTGTACTGTGTGTATACGTTTCGTTTCCTGTGTGTACTGTGTGTACGTTCCGTTTCCTGTGTGTACTGTGTGTACGTTATGTTTCCTGTGTGTACTGTGTGTACGTTTAGTTTCCTGTGTGTACTGTGTGTACGTTTCGTTTCCTGTGTGTACTGTGTGTACGTTTCGTTTCCTGTGTGTACTGTGTGTACGTTCCGTTTCCTGTGTGTTCTGTGTGTACGTTCCGTTTCCTGTGTGTACTGTGTGATCATTACATTTATTGCATGTAAATTGCATGTATTGTGCGTACATTGCGTACATTACGTGTTGGAGCTGATGGAGCTGTCGGAGCACTTGCAGCTAATGGTCAATTGAAGCATAGGAGAAAAATGTAGATGGATCTGATGACGTGAATTGTAGCTCTTGGAGCCTGGCGTATATTGGAGAGATCGAATTTCTTTTTCGATAAAATGATCCTCTTTTTTAATTTGTAGATTTGACTCTTGTATTATTGTAAATGGTTCTTGATTTGACTAGCGTATTATTCCATACGGTGCATGTATATAAGCGAGTCCTAAACAGCAGGACGCTCAGTTTGTTACTGACGTCGGCGGTGTAAGGATCACCTAGTTTGTTTCTTCTGGTGCATAAGTCGTGTCAATTAGCTGTTCTTGAGACCTCGATGGCATCTTTACCGTCTTTAACGACGAACTCGGAGGTTGTACCATCGTCTACGGGAACCTTGACGACAGCTACGATGGAGAAGGTGCAGATCCCGTTGGCAACGACGACGTCAACATTGGAGGAGATTTCAACAGATGTGATACCACCATCATCCGAAGTTTCATCGTCAGCAATGGATTCTTCAACTAATGAAGAGCGTACATTGCGTCAGTGCAAATACTGTGACGCATCATTTACTATCACCTCAAATGCTCGCAGACATGAAAGAAGCAGTTGTTCTTATAATGTTAAAAGAATACAATTTCAGTGCAATAAGTGCAAAAAACTAATTTCACGTCTTGATAGCTTACATCTTCATTATAAAAAATGCTCCGAGAAAGTTAAGTGTGAGTATAATGAACATGGTTCTTGTTTTGACTCATGTGTTGTACCGACTGATGAGTCTATATAAGTGAGACCCTGGTGATGTGGACTTCAGTCCGTCTCTGGCTGCGGTAATGAACGGATCGGATAGTTATACTTGTATAACATAATAGACCGGTATCTAGCTAATCTTGAGAACTCGATGGCATCATTACCACTATATACACCAACCTGGATCGAAGGTCTACCATCATCAGTGCAGAGCACGATGACAACGACGTCTACAGCTACACCTGCTCTCTCAGCACAGCAGGAGATTTCGACGCGTGCAACATCTTCTGCAGAGCAGACCTCAACGGCTTCAGAAGTTAACATGTCAGCAGTGTTACAATGGTTGTCAACAATTCCAGTGTCATTGATGAAAGAAGGAGCATCCAGCGGTGTTCCATCATCCGACTGCACGTACTGTGAGAAGATCAAAAACTTGAAATTACGGGATTATGTAATACACAATTGTAGTAATAACTCTGAACGTATTAATTATCAGTGCAACAGGTGTTTAAGCAAGTTTGTACAATATGGAAGATTAAAACGACACCTCAGGAATTGTGATAGAATGGCTGTACATTCATCGGAATCAAGCTGTATATTTTGTAACAAAACATTGGCAAATATTCAAAGTGCACAACGACACGAAATATATCACTGTCCTTTTAATGAGGTTGATAATTCGTCTTTGTGTGAAAATTGTGGTGTACCAATATGTCGACCTGATAAACTGAATGGACATTTTAAGTCATGTAAAAGACTTGGTCCATACAACAAGAAGACTGTTTGAATCGAGAAATCCACAAAACTTTAGTAATTTTTCTGTGTATTTTTTTTGTACTTGTAGTAGTGTAGTATGTATGTAATAAAAGTTTTTTTAATAGAACTTACGGTGTTTTTATTTTCTCAAACCTAACACTTTAGTGGTACTTTTAAAAAAATTTAAAGTTGTTTTTTTTTATCGGCCAGGGATCGAACCAAGGACCTTAGTCGATCTATTCAATCAGTATATTTATTGTCAATTTATTTAATGAATTTTGAAATTTTTCCTGCATCTCTAGCATAAAAATTATGGATTACCAATATGTTGGTCTTGATGTCTGATAGGATGATGGTCGTAGAGGATTTAGAGACTCTTTACGAATGTTGAACATAAATAATTATTTTTTACATAAAATTAAACATTATTGCATCGATCGGGTATCGAACCGAGGACAGGAGCGGATCGAATCAATATGTAAATTAATGAGTGATTTATTTAATGAATTTTGTAACTTTTCCCGAATTTCTAGCTAAATAATTACGGATTTTCAAGATGGCGGCCAAATTTCAAGATGGCGGGTGTCACAGTAATAAATGATTACTGCACTCTAGCGGATAAGAACTAAACTAACATGGTGTCAGCACACTCTCGCCGACGAAAACAAGATTGTGGTCTCCAGCAATGAAGACAAGATGGCGGACATGACGTCATACTAGGTGACGATATATATGCTTTACAAAAAGTGGTGGGAGTCAGTCTACCTGAGTCCACTGTGAGGGAAGGATCGGTCGCCATTTTTATTTTTTTGCCGTCACCGGGGTCGAATCGAGGACTCCGAACTCCGTGTAGTAAAAGTATTTTTTATAAGTATTTTATTAAAATTTTATTATTTAATTTTTTTTTATTTTTTAAAAAAAATTTCATTAAAATCGGATAATAAATAAAAAAGTTAAAGATGGCAGCCGTAACGGAAATTGCAACGGTGACGTCATCATTCAAAATGGCGGAAAACAAAAGGGCGGAAAGTTCGAGAACACAATGACGTCATCCAAAATGGCGGATCCAAGATGGCGGATCCAAGATGGCCGCCGTGATCTACTTGTCCCGTTACGTTATATCCCGTTACGCTTTGTCCCGTTACACTCATCCCAGATGACCGCCGTGACGTCAGAGATGGACGTGACGTCAGAGCTCGGACAGTCTCCTCGCTCCTCGCCCCGGACCCAGTTTCAGTATGCCCTATTATATACAACTAACGTGTATGCAAAAATAACCATAGCCATGTTTTGACCAAAGTTACAATATATTTCTTGTAGTATTTCAAAAATTTTGTTAGAAGCTGGTTTGGAAAGGAATCTTTTGTAAAAGTACAGAATGTGTAAGTAATTCCGGGTTCGGTCGTTGCAGGAGGGAAACGTAAGCCGGCGGCCTCGAGGCGGGCACTCACCAGGGCCGGCACGTGGTTGAAGATGTAGCAGAGCCCCAGCACCGCGACGGCTGTGCACATGCGCAGCTCCTCCCACTGCACGCTCGCGGCGCCCCTGGCCGCGGCCTGGTGGCGCGCCAGGCACGGCGCGCGGCTGTTGGTGGACGACGTGGACGACGAGATGCACGACGACTCGGTGGCCCAGCGCAGCGCGTAGATGTGGTCGTACATCTCCTCGAGGCTCGGGCCGCGCGCGAGGCGCCTGGCCGCGGAGTCGCCCGCGGGCTGCTGGTCGCCGCGAGCCCGCGCCTTCTCGTCGTCCTGCTTGGCGGAGCCCAGGGACGAGTCGGACATCACCGAGGCGTCGGACTTGAGCAGCTGCGCCTCGCGGCTGGCCGGGACACGCGCCCTCTGGCCGCGCGCCAGGCACCAGCCCACGGCCGTGACCGCCAGCGCGGCCGCCGTGGCCAGCCCCAGCAGGGCGTGCACCGCGACGGACAGCACGGCGTAGCGCGCGTCCAGCTCATGCGGCAGGAAGACGCAGTAGACCCGGTGCGCCGCGGTGAGGTTGCCGCCCTGCCAGGAGGCCGCGCCGGGCCGCGTCTCCGCCAGCACGGCGGCCGCGCCGAGGCAGGCGGCCAGCGCCGCCAGCGAGATCACGTGGTAGGTGACGTGGGTGCGCCTGGCGAGCTGGCGGTAGCGCAGCGGGCGGCGCACCGCCAGCATGCGGGACGCGGCGAGGGTGGCCAGGGTGGCCGCCTGCAGGAAGTGCAGCGAGTTGAGCAGCCACGACACGGCGGAGCAGAGCGGCTGCTGGCCACCCAGTGGCCGCAGCAGCGTCAGCACGGCGTAGCAGAAGGTGGCCGCCTGCTTGGCCACGCCCTGGCCCACGACAGCCGCCACCAGCAGGTCCACCGGCTGCCAGTGGCGGCGGTGGTCGTGGTAGATGACCAGCGTCCAGCAGAGGACCACGATGATGAGCGGCGACCCCACGGCGGTGGCCACCCATGTTGCCGCCTCGGTCTTCATGGCATAGTCTTGGTCTGCAACAAGGCAAACCCGTCGTCAGACACCTGCATTCCTAGGTCATAACTTGTATTTCAATTACAACTTTTGAAATTAGACCCGAGTTTTACATGGTCTTGAAGAATCCATATTTCCCCGTACCAATACACGTTAAGTCACACGAACGAGCAAGTTATCGCAGCCACGGCCGTCGCCAAATGATTTAGCAAAAAAAATTTCCACTTCGCTCTAATCGACTGTTCGTGCGGCCAGCAACGAAAAATAATAATAAAAATAATCAAGTTGGCTACGGGAGAAACCTGTTTGACGGTTGGCACATCGCCGTCGGCCCGACTTAGGGGTCCGCCTACCTCGCGCGCGAAATCTCTTGCCAGCTTTCGTAAGCCACGCCATCCAACACACCAACAAACTGTTCCTCGACGAAAATAAGAATAAAAACATTCAAACCATGTTGAGCGACAACTTTCAACCGGTTTTGCCAATCAAAAACTCTATTTCGGAGCCCCTGGAAATTTTCAGAACGGCGTAGCTTAAGATATTCTGACTGAACAAACACGAAACCTGTTGGACTCGACTTCAGCCTTGCCACAGACATTTCACTTATAAAAGCTCCAAAGTCACTGCTGAGTGTCCCATTCATTGAAACGTTGTGTTGCGCGCGCAGAGTCCTCCAAAAAACGTCTGTCCACCGATCACAGAAGCAACGCAAGTAAAAGTTTGAGCTATTAAGTTCATCGTTAAATGATTACGCAAAATTCTCAGTTTGCATAAGTGGTAATTTTTCACAGAAAAACTTAACCGTTCTTAAGTCTTCACGACACTTTGCACACGATCGCGGAATTGTTTTCCTTAACGTCTCCGATCGCCGAAAGAATCTTATTCCGCAACTGAATAAGCCGAGGAGATTGAAAATTTTGTATTATCCTATCAAGTCCGTGATACGCCTGGGAATAATCACGTCATGTTAAAAAAAAAATACATTTTTTTTACAACCGCATGCTTTTGTGTCCGCCTGTGTGCTGTCGCGGTAGTGGTGTCCAGAATTTATGTTTTGTCAGATCGCTGGGTTCGTCAGTGCGTCTATATGTTGTTGTTGCGTTTTCCACATTATACGTTTAGTATCATGGTTGGGTTCCTTTGTTTTCCAATGTCTTGTCCATGTTCTTTTTTTCCCCTTTGTTAATTGTTTTTGTTGCATCTGTCTCGTCGTTGTCAGCCCACTGTGCTCGTTGGTGTTGTATTATTTTTATGACAAATTATTCCACTCTTTTTTCTGTGTTGTATATGCTTTAACTTTTGACATAAGCATGTTTTTTGACGTGACAACGTCTAATAAATCAATGAACGCCGGTTGCACGCACGAAAAAGTGTCCCGTTACGCACATTTTTCCGTTACGCTGTGTCCCGTTACGCTCATTGTACGCTTGCGCCGCATCTATCTCTCTTCCACTCGATTGGAACAACCATCGATTTGACTTTTTCGAGGCACATTAAACTTGAAACACTCCCATTCGTTTCCTACTTTCCTATCATCGTCCTATCCTTAACAGAATAACACAGATTAAAAGAAGTTAAATAGCAAACATGTATAAAGTTATAGTTAAAATAATCTCTTCGTTAAAGTAATAAACATATTTGAATTAATGAGTGCAAATAAAAGTAAATTTAGCAATTAAATTGTAGATTTCATTTCACTCCTTCTTTGTATCTATAAAAAGTAGTGATAATTCAATAAAAATGATTCAATTTTATTCATAAAAGTATGCAATCATTCCATAAATGTTTTGTTATGACGTTGTCACGTTAAACTATCGTTAGGGCCATGCATATTTCGCGAAAAGATTCCCAGACCAGCTGAAAGTTAAAACACTGTAGCATCGTATGTGTTTCGTGACTGGATGAGTTTCTTTCAGGTACATGTCGATTGTGACAACACCAATCACATGAAGTCAGTGCGGAATCAAACGCGTCCTGAATAGCTCGGTAAAACAAGGTGACGACCTCTCTCGCAGATGGCCGCCAATCACAAGGAAGAAACCGATGGTGCGGGTATACCTTGTTGCAGTTTAATAGACGTTCAGGTTTTTTCGCGAAAATCGCCTGCCCCTAACTATCGTCCATAAACCGACTTTACAGACAACCAATTTTTTTTGTATGTTCGAAATTTCATATGTTTTGAGGTTTATTATGAAGTACAGTGTAACCAGCAAAATGCATGTTAAAAATAACCTTTCTACTTAATCTTCCCCGTCGCACGAACCGTTCATAGTACGTAACAATTAAGTGGAGCGATGTTGTTGGGAAACCAGTACCAGCTCGATGGAGCAGACTCCGTAACCACACGCAGGATTTGAATTAATCTTCCCATTACGGTTATTGCCTCTAGCTGCTTCTTTGTCGACTAGACGTAAAGTGCAACTGAACAGTAACGATTATCCGTGCGCAGACATAGACATAGTGCGGTGATGACCGAGACACGCGTGCATGCCCTACGGAATGCCGGTCCGTTGTGTTACCATGCGTGTGTGCGAGCGTATGTGGCGTGCGCCATCACAAGTTACTACAGACGGAAACACAGAAGGCAATTCAGGCAATAAGTGCAGATGTAACAACACAGAGCTTCACATTACGTTGCAATACGTGTTTTGACCACCACATTTTATGTGGTGTGAAATAGGTATGTGGTATTATTTCCTCTATTTTTTAATTCCAAATATACTTATCAGATTTTTTTAAAAAAAATTTATTTTTAACTTTTTTAACATCGAGAAGGGACAAAAAACAGTTGTCACATCAGCACCATCGATGTATGTAAAATAAGACACTTTTTCGCTTTGATTCCCCCTAAATTAATAGTAGTATAGTTACGTAGCCTGAAAACCAACTACATTTAACCAAGCAAAAAAAATAGCAAATTATGTTTCTTATAATATAGATTTTTCACCTTTGAAACCATGCTTGAAGGAACAAAATGGGTTTGGCACACTTTTGTTTTTCCAATGTAATTTTATAACACTAGAAGCACTGTAAACAAGTGCATCGATACTAACAAATATGTTATTACTGTCTGAACATTCTCAGGCAAGAATATTTTTTTTGGTGAAAATTATGAATAAATGTCAGCTGCGTAATTTGAATTGCCTGCCAAGTATATAGCACGCATTACACACGACAAGCTAAAGGTGGTACACCAAAGCCTGCACATACAGACCTGCAACGTATGCGTTATTTTCTAGTTCCAGATTGTACTCCATGCAAGTAGGGTCATGCATGTTTCGCGAAAAGATTCCGAGACTAGCTGAAAGTTAAAATACCGTAGCAACGTCTGTGTTTCGTGATTGGTTGGTTTTCTTTCAGGTAAATGTCGATTGTTACACCACCAATCACAGTTATTCAGTGCGGAAGCAAACACGTCCTGAGTGGCTCGGTCAAATAAAGGAACGACATCTCACGCTTACGGCCGCCAATCGCTAGTGCGGGTATACCTTGCTGCAGTCTAATAGAAATTGAATTTTTTTTTTCGCGAAAAATATCTGTCTCTACATATAAGTGCGCGTAATTAGTAGAGACCGGCAAGATTGCATTGTTTATAACCGCGATTATTTCGATGAATTATTGGCTAGCAAAGTAGACTTGAAGCACTTAGATTTATATTTTTTTTAGCTAGTGCAAATTCAGACTGCTGAAGTTTGGCGTCTCGCTGCATACAATAATTGTATAATTTTGTATACCTAAGACAGGAAAATTTCGCGAATACGTATTCGCGAAATGCTGAAACTTAAATAGTTATACCTTACTGATGCCTCTGCTGTGGACTCAAAACTCATCTGCAGGAATCTGGGTCTAAGAGAAACACTCAACCAAAGCTGTATCGAATCACAGGCTACTACGTTGGGACTTCTAACAAGACAGCAGCCAATGTGTGGGTGACATTTGCCCGAGTATACGCAGAACTGTAGGGTTCATTCTGAAGGTCACTGAACACGCGAATTTTTCTGGTCTCTATATATACACGGTAATTTATAGGAGCAGGCATTTTTCGCGAAAAGATCTGAACACTTATTAGACTGCAGCAAGGTATACCCGCACCTGTGGTTTCTTCCTTGTAATTGGCGGCCGTCTGCGAGAGAAGTCGTCGCCTTATTTGACCAAGCCACTCAGGATGCGTTTACTTCCGCACTGAAACACTGTGATTGGTGTTGTTACAATCGATATGTACCTGGGAGAAACTCACCCAATCACGAAACACAGATGATGCTACAGTGTTTTAACTTTCATCTAGTCTCGAAATCTTTTCGCAAAATCTGCATGCCCCTAGTAATTTATTGTGTTCTGAATACGTAAATATAACATGATAAAGAAAACCACTATTTTACGCGAAATTAACATATAACACATACAAACAACAGTATAGAGACCGGAAAAATTCGCAGATTCATTTTGCGTTACGCTAGAATCCAAACACACCTACTTTCATATTGCTTCTGTGATTGGCTCACAGTTTATCTTAAGAACTTTGAGCCAATGAAAAACCTTCACTCAAATAACTATCGAATCGGAAGCATCCCAGTGGACAGGTCTCACAAGTCAGTAAGTAGCCAATGAGAATGTAGCATATGTCCAAGTATGTACAGGATCGTGGAGTCTATCCTAGAGGTCCTTGGAGCCGTGAATTTTTACAGTCCCTAACCATAGGTACGTGCATTACTGGTTTGTCTTCATTTCTTCATGGCAGAAACAGAATGACTGTGTGTTTTACAGAGCCTTGCGCTTATAGGCGATACCGCGCTAGAAACACCAACGAGCGACGCATTTATCATTCCACCTCACTAACACAATTACACACCTGTTATAGACAGACCACATAAGTGGCGTATATGTTTTACTGAATTAATGATATTTCGTGTTTTTGCTCAAAAATTTTAATAAATTCATAATAAAACTACCACTTATTGTTATTAAAATTTTTATTCAAATGTTTTTATAAACTTTAAACGCAAAAAGGTTTTTCAATTCTAGCATGAAATCATAATATGTTTATGTCATACGATACAAGTTTTGAATTAACCGTTCGTGCGTAGCTTTTGTCGTTAAACTCTTAATTTTTGTACAAAATTTTTAAATGAGGATTTTTTTTACCAAAATTCTAAAAACATTAGGTTTTTCCAGAAAATTATGAATGATGGACTCAAAAAGAACAACAAAGGCTTTCCACGAACGGTTAATTACATAGGTCTACAAATTTTTTTATTTTAATTTTATGAAAGTGGCTTATCTTTATGTTTTTGGGTGTGCTGAAACTGAAAATGAAATCAGGTTTTCTCCATCACGTACAGTTTTTTTTTCAAAACCATATAACATAGTAGCAGTTGTATAGCATACATGCATAAGTACATACATACATGAATTAATTCACTTGTGTCAGATTGTGTTTGTTTATAATTATAATTGATTAAATGATAAATTAAATAATAAATAAGGGAGAAAATAATTAAATAAATAAATATAAATAAAAAATAATATCGTGTATTTCGTTAACTTGTAACTAGTAGTGTATGTTTTTTTCCGTAAATGCTGCTAATTAAAATGAATGAAAAAATATGTATACAAAAATAGTGTCAAAAAATTGTAGTTTTTACACTTTTAACTACTATTGTTTGTCATTAAACGTTTTCTACATTGCATTAGGCATTATTCTTTCGCAGTGGGTGGTGCAGGCATGAAGCTCCTGGCACAACCTGTACAGACAGGAACGTACTTATCTGTCCTCATCAGTCAGTGTTGGAAGCTAAACCGGTTTAAACTTGTTATATCTGGACTTTGGAGCCCATGTGGCTTCTCATTCTCACAGTCAGCCAGTCGAGTTGTGTTAGTGAAGTGAATACACGTAGTTGCGTGCAAGTGGTTACAAAAGTTTGTGCGTTTCAAACTGTAATTGCCAAAGATGTCTCATCGTCGTTGTCTTACCAATCCAGACTACTTCTGTTTTATCTGTGGTGAGTACACAATCAAGAAATACCAACGAAATATAAACGATTTCGTCAAGAAGGTATATTATGCATATTTCGGGTTAAGAATAGGTGATCAAGATAAAGTGTGGGCTCCTCACAAAGTATGCCATAGCTCCATAGAAATACTCCGCTTGTGGTACAAACGAGAAGCAAAATCGTTTAGATTTGCCATCCCAATGATGTGGAGGGAGCAAAAAAACCATGGGGATGACTGTTACTTTTGTACCTGTGATGTTCAAGGTTATAATTGAATAAGGAATTTGCAAAAGGTACCAAGTCCACGTTATGAGCAAATTCATGTTATACGAGATTCCGAATCCCCAAAGTGTTCTCTTTGCTGTCAGCAAGAAAAGGAACCAAGTACTGTATAAGAAATATGATATACGGACTAGTAAATATATGTGGAACTTGCAAAAGGTCGACAATAATATGTTTTCTGTTGTTTCTCAACAATCTACTTACAGGAACTTGGTACCGTTTGCAAATTCCTGATTCAATTCCAAAAACCAGAAGCTCATTAACTTGAATCTGCTAGTCGTCCGGTACCACACGGTCCAGTATTGCCAGTTTCTCAGCCTCCTGATGGACAAACTTGATTGGGAAATAGAGGGGGTAGCTTCCAACGTAGAAAAGTATGAATCAAACAGTGATTTCGAAACAGACAGTTCAGATAACGAACCGCAGCTTTTTTCACAACAGGAGTTGAAGGATTTAGTGCGAGATCTTGGCCTTTCGAAAGATGCTGCTCAGTTACTTAGCTCCCGCCTTAATAACAAAAAATTTATTACAACCAGGCACATCTTTTTCATGGTATCGACATCGCGAAACAGTTTTTGTGCCTTACTTTGCACAGGATGAGAATCTTGTGTACTGTAAAGACATTCCTGGACTGATGGGCCAATTTGGTGTACAATATGACTCAAATCAATGGCGTATATTCATTGACTCTTCTAAAAGAAGTCTGAAGGCCGTTTTATTACACAATGGCAATACATATGCCTCTGTTCCGGTTGGTCATTCGGTACATTTAAAAGAAACATACTTTACTTCTCGACAGAATTCGTTATAATGAGCATAAGTGGTTGATCTGTGGAGACCGTGACAGAAATTCCCACTAAAAAAAAAAGGTCATCAAGAGATTCTCTGTTGCCAGGCGAAAAGAATTTCATTAGAGACAGTTTGCTTCCTTCTGACAAAATCCTGCTACCTCCTCTACACATAAAGCTCGGGTTGATGAAACAATTCGTTAAGTCTCTCAATCAAGCAGGTGCATGTTTCAAGTACTTATGCTCCGTGTTTCCTGGTTTAAGTGACGCCAAATTGAAAGATGGGATCTTTATAGGTCCAGACATCAGAAAACTTTTCGCAGATGCACAATTTGTTCTGACCATGGATGAGAAGGAGAAGGAAGCCTGGAATTGTTTCAAGGAGGTTGTAGAGATGTTCCTCGGTAACGTGAAGGATCCGAACTACAGAAGTATCGTGGAACGCATGTTGCATGCGTTTTAACAACAAGGTTGCAGGATGAGTCTAAAGGTTCACTTCTTACACTCGCATGTGAACAATTTTCCGGAAAACTTGGGGAACGTCAGTGACGAACAAGGCGAACGGTTCCACCAAGACATCAAGTAGATGGAACGTAAATATCAAGGTAGGTGGAATGTGAATATGCTAGTATTGTTGGATGCTACATCGTGAATCATCTGAAGCGTCCTATACACGGAGGCGCACACGCAGAACTTTCCAAGAAAAAAGAAAACGTTTTAAGTGAAATGATTGTGTACTCTGCCACTCTGATATGTGTATGGACTTATATATTTAGTATTGTTAAACATGGGAAAACCTAAAAATTGTCAGCCGATTGTGTCCATTTATCTCAGTTCCTGTCTGTACATGTTGTGCCTGGAGCTTCATGCCTACAAAACCTACTGAGGGTGAGTGATATTAGAATTTATTACTTATTGATAGAGACCTGCAAAATTCGCGGATTCAGTGACCTCCATGATAGACTCTACTACAATCTACACACTCGGGCAAATGCCACCTGTTCATTGGCTGCTGACTTGTGAGTCATCTCGACTGGGTGGCCTGTGATTCGGCACTTCTATGAGTGAGGGTCTCTAATTGGCCCCCAGTCCTCCAGATCAACAGTGAACCAATGGTAGAAGCAGCGCTAAGGTATAATTATTTGAATTGTAGCATATCACGAAATGAATCCGCGAATTTTGCAGGTCTCTACTTATTGATTATTTTAGTATATTTTATATTGTATTGTATGTAACGTCATTTTATGTTATTGTATTTAACATCTTACCAAACGTTCAAGGAAGAACAAAAACTACACTTTCCATGTCTATTATATACATATAGGTATGCTACATACCTGCTACTATGTTATATGGTTTTGAAAAAAAACTGTACGTGATGGAGATAAACGGACATCATTTTCGGTTTCAGCATACCCGAAAAACATTAAGATTAGCCACTTTTATCAAATCAAAATTTTGCTTGTAGACCTGTGTTATCAATTTCGTATTAAAAGATTTCAAGGTCTCAATTAATGCTAGGATTGAAGAATAAATTAGCCTTTTAAGATGTTTTATTAATGACTTATTTAATTGGAACTGGAACTCTTGGTTCACTGTAAACAGCGGGGAAACAACCACAAGCCACAATCCCTGCCTGGAAGAAGGTTCGGCGGGTCACCAGGCTCTTTCAGGCTCGGAGGACACGTCGAGTCCTTCAGAGCAGCGCGCGTGTGGCCCAGGACTGTCCCTTACAATCGTGAGCAAAGCCACGAGTATATTGAATAAAGAATTTGTTGTCTGTAAAGTCGGTTTACGGACGATAGTTTAACGTGACGTCATAACAAAACATTTATGAAATGATTGCATACTTTTATGAATAAAATTGAATCATTTTTATTGAATTATCACTATTTTGTATGGATACAAAGAAGGAGTGAAATGAAATCTACAATTTAATTGATAAATTTACTTTCATTTGCATTCATTAATTCAAATATGTTTATTACTTTAACGAAGAGATTATTTTAACTTTAACGTTTATAAATGTTTGCTATTTAACTTCTTTTAATCTGTGTTATTCTGTTAAGGATAGGACGATGATAGGAAAAGTAGGAAACGAATGGGAGTGTTTCAAGTTTAATGTGCCTCGAAAAAGTCAAATCGATGGTTGTTCCAATCGAGTGGAAGAGAGATAGATGCGGCGCAAGCGTAAAATGAGCGTAACGGGACACAGCGTAACGGAAAAATGTGCGTAACGGGACACTTTTTCGTGCGTGCAGCCGGCGTTCATCGATTTATTAGACGTTACGTCAAAATAATTCTGAATACCAGCCCCTTCTGTGATCGGTCTCACTCGCCAAGCTGATGTTTCATTTTCTTGTCATTGCTATCAGTTACCGGTAGGGACTAGAATAATTAGAGGTTTCGTTGACCTCTAGGATAGGCTCCACAGTCCTCTGCACACTTGTGCAAATATTCCCTCATCATTGGCTGCTAACTTGAGAGTTGTCTCGAATGGGTAACCTGTGATACGATTCTTCTATGATTGTGAGTCTCTAATTGGCCCAGATTCTTTCAGATTATAATTGAACGAATGGCAAAAGCAGCACAAAGGAATAATTATTTGAATGTTAACATATCACGAAATGAATCTGCGAATTTTTCCAGTCTCTACCCATTATATTACGCTTTGTTAATATCTGTTGAAAATTTTGTGACATAGCAAAACATTCATGAAATGCAACGTATTAAAATTCTAGGTTATTGGGAAAAAGATTTAACTGTCACAAAATAACGAAACTAGTATCAATCCAACGGTATGCTAACATCCTGTGATCTTAATAGAAAAATATAGCAGTTTATAGTGTTTACGACATAACATTGTTTTTTACGTAAAATACGTCACGATTTTCGCGATAAGCTAGAATTGAAATACACATAGCAACTTGCTGCGTCTGCTATTGGCTCACAGGTAACGAGGAGCACTGTGGGGCAGTGAGAAACCCTCTACCAGAGAAGTGTGGAATCAGTAGTTAACTGATTAAAGAGGTCTCACAATACACCAGACAATGAACAGGTAACATTTTCTCTAGTATACAGAAGACTGCATGCAGGTAGTTTAAACAGCGAATGTTTCTAGTCCCTTCCCATAGGGGTAGTCCAGAGTTAACAGAAATAGCCCTTAAGCTGTGATCACAATGCCACGACCAACACGACACGACAAATCGAATAGGCGGCGTACATCGTTCCAGCAAGACACAGTTGATTGCGCAGGGTCACAATACCACGACAACTCTAATACGGCTGTCGGCAAATTATTCCAAACCAAATGTGTCCATAAAATACAGTATATAATGCGCCTAAAATAGTGTATGCCCTATATAAATATTTAATTTCCTGTTGTCGCCTAATGCATAAAGTGAGATAAATTTTATTTTAGATACGAGGAAGCAAGGTATAGACATTTTGTTATGGGACGGAAAATAATTTCGCTGTTAGCTAAGCTGAACATTAAAAATAAACGTAACAAACAGTTTAAGTCACACTACAAACGTGAAAGTATACCCAAACGTAGAAAGAAATTTGTTTTTTTCAGCATAAAGGTTTGCCACGTGGGAAAATATTTTTGAAGTTTAGTTCTGTGAGTTATCGGTTTTGCTTTCCGCCGTGCGGCACGACAAGAAGAAATTATGAGCGCGCGTTTTGTCGTGTCGACGTCACGGTGACCCTGTATGCGATCGTCGGCTGCTGAGCGTGTCGTGCTCGTCATGGCATTGCGACTCCATCTTCAGGGCGAAGCGATGCCGTGAACAAGATGGCGTGTGGGTCGGGGCCTTGGGTGGCAAGTGGTGGCGGAGAGAAGCGACCCGGGAAAGGTCGGTGCAGAACACTTCCCGCGGAGCCACGTGCCCCCTGGGTCCCGTGGGTTGAGAAGGGGGGGGGGGGGGTGCCCGAACGCGACCGCGCGAGGCCGCGCTGCTAAGTGTCACGTTGACCCGGTTCGCGCCCGGCTGCTACGGCGAGTTGCGTCCCTAGGCGCTCCCACGTTTAGGGAACCACAGCCCCTCCCTTCCTTCCATCCTTCCTTCCATCCTTCCTTCCTCCCTTCGACCATGACGAACAAGTATGGCCAGAGGCAGACGCAGGAGAAATTCACAGATTCATTTCGCGATAGGCTGAGGGCGGTATTCCAAAGCACTGCCTTTTTGGGATACAACCGTAAACCCTAACTCGCGGGGGCCGTATTCCAGAACGTGTCCAAAACAGAATCCCAGTAATGCAACTAGATCGACAACCGTTTTAATAAACTGTGCCCTGCGCGAGGCTATAAACTGGTTTCAGCGTATTTTAGCGGACGTTTCGCAACCAACGATACAACTGTTATGGCAAAAATACTCAAGACAGCAGCACCGTCGTACAAAAATAGAACCCTCTTTCTAATTTTCTCAAGTACTTTTTAATTTGCGATTATTTCTTGGTTTGGCCATCAAAGTGTATAAAATGTATTCCAGGATAGTTTCGTTATCATAAAGCTTCGTTTGGCACACCAACACGCTTCGTACGTCCCTCGATCATCACAAAAATGACTATATACGAGTTAATGGCACCAGAAGCGGTTCCGTCATCTTGACGATATCAAAGAAAAAGTGAAATCTGAGCATGCGCGCAATTTGGGCAAACGTTTGGCAACGCACAGGACACCAAAATCCGTTCCTCAAAAATAAGGGACTGGCCGTGTCCTACCGTGCACTAGGAATACGGTTAGAATATTCAACTCCTAAACCCCTGTGTCTTGGAATACCAGCCTAAAATTCAAATACTTTTACAGTATTATATATATACACATATTCAGTCGGTTGGTTAGACTAACACGTCAATTTGGTGGCAAGGTACGCCCAGTCGGTGGCTAGGCACGTCTATTCACTGGCCAGACATACACATCCAGTCGGTTGGACAGACACATCTAGCAGGTTGTCTAATTACGCCCAGTCGGTGGCCAGTCACATCCAGTCGGTGGCTAGGCACGCCTATTCAGTGGCCAGGAACGCACATGCAGTAGGTGGCAAGATACATCCAGTTGGTGGTCAGGCATGTCCATTCAATGGCCAGGCACGTAATCGGTGACCAGCCACGTCTTGAAGTAAGCTTTGCATGCCATTCGGTTGGTCAAATCTGTGGCCAGACACGTCTATGCAGTAGCCAGGAATGCATGACCAGTAGGTGGCCAGGCTATCTCCAGTTGGTAGCCAGACATATCCAGCAGGTGGTTAAACACATTCAGTCAGTAGCCAAGACGTATTTTTCGTCTTTTCTCGGCGAACATTTTAAACAGTTCATGTACAAAATCATGTATAGGCCAAGCGTCTCCGAACTACGAGGCCAGGTCACGTACAATATTCGGTTTATAGACCAAGTTTCTCCAAACCAAGAGGTATTATTGGTCGATATGCGACCAACATTTTAATTATGACACGTTCAAGGTCAGGCGTATAGACTAGTCGTCTCCGAACCATGAGGCCAATCATGTCTTGAGTAAAGATTTATCGATGCACATTAAAAAAAAAGAATTACAATAAAAAAAGAAAGCACATTCGTCAAAAGGGAAGCACAACTAAAAGCACAGTCGACAAAAAAGAAGCACATTTAACGAAATGTACTTAGCTATGGGCGAAAATTAAACTAAATAGGATACGATCCAACGCGGGGATACGATCTCATCGCAGGGATACGATCTGGTCATATGGATATGATCTCGCCCCAGGGATACGATCTCGTCAAGAGAATAAGATATCACTTCAGGGAAGCGATCTCGCTACAGGGATACGATCTAAATAGCAGGATACGATAATACAGTCTTGACTACATATATTTAACGAAAAGGAAGTACATTATCACGAACATTCAAACTCAGTAGGATGCGATCGGCAATTTTTTCGATAGGCTACAATACCTCCAACAGTCTTTGGCTCCAAAAGTCTTTAGCTCCAGCCATCTTTGACTCCAAGGGTCTTAGGCTTCAGCATTATTTGAATCCAAAAGTCATTGGCTCCAAAAGTCATTGGCACCAAAATTCGTAGGCTACAAATTATTTGGCACCAGAATTCATTGGCTCCACAGGTTTTTGGCTCGAAATGTCATTGGTTTTAAAAGTCTTTGGTTCCAACAGTATTTGACTCCAAATGTCTTTGACTCCAAAAGTCAACTGTTCCAAAAGTCTTTGGCTCAAACAGTATTTAGCTTCAAATGTCATTGGCTCCAAAAGTCTTTGGCTCTTAATGTCATTGGCTCTAAAAGTCTTTGGCACTTAATGTCATTGGCTCCCAAAGTCTTTGGCTTCTACATTCTTTCGCTCCAAAATTCAATAACCTCAAATGTCATCAGCTCCAAAGTCTTTGGGTGCAAAATAAATTGGTTCCAAAATTATCAGCTCCAAAAGTCTTTGGTTCTAATCGTATTTGGCTCCAAAAGTTATTGGTCCAACAGTCTTTGGCTCCAAAAGTCATTGGCTACAAAATCATCGGCTCCTGTTGTCTTAAGCCTAACTGCTCCGGCAACATTTGGCTACAAGGCGACTTGGCTACGAAGCTACACGACTACAAGACTACGAGGCTACGAGACTACAAAACTACACAGCAACAGGACTATGAGTCTACGAGGCTCCAACTAGCTACGAGACAACGAGGCTACTAAGCTACGAAACTACGATGTTACATGGCAACTGGCTACGAGACTACAGGGCTATAGGCTTCTTGGCTACGAAGCTACAAGTCTATGAGACTACAATGCTGCAAGGCTACAAGAATACGAGTCTACAAGAGTAGTATGTAAATGGGGCTCCGAGATCAGGCCTCAGGCGGTGGATTGAAGATTGTCGACATCCATCATGGATTCTGACGTCACGGCGGCCATCTTGGATTATGACGTCACGGCGGCCATCTTGGATGTGCATAACGTGACACTTTTTCGTGCGTGCAGCAGGCGTAACGGGACACAGCGTAACGGGACATAACGTAACGGGACAAGTAGATCATAGCGCCCATCTTGGATCCGCCATCTGTAAATCGAGCGCCCCACTCATGATGAAATGTTCGTCTCTGTAGCCATATTGATTTTTTTCTGTTCCGCTGCAGGCCGCCATCTTGGATACCGTCGACTTTGTTTCTGTTGTTTGTTCCTAGATAGCGCCAGCGTCGCTCTTGATTTTTTTCTGTTCCACTGGAGGCCGCCATCTTGGATACCGTCGATTTTGTTTCTGTTGTTTGTTCCTAGATAGCGCCAGCATCGCTCTTGATTTTTTTTGTTCCGCCGCAGGCCGCCATCTTGGATACCGTCGACTTTGTTTCTGTCGTTTGTTCCTAGAGAGCGCCAGCGTCGCTCTGTCTCATCACATAAGGTCGATGTTCCATTACCTACCATAGTTATTAAGAACCTTATCGACATTTTAAATTTTATTTTTTATGAAAAATATATTGGAAACGCTGTGATTCGAACCATCGCAGCTCTGATCTCTAGGTTGGAAAACATACGCCTTTAACCGCTCAGCCATCGAGACATTTACCAGACCGAAGATAAAATAAGGTATATATAAAAATTACATGCATGTTTGGACTTGTAATTTTTTTTAATTTAAAGTAATAATAGCACCACCTGTTCGAGACAGACCCACCATCTTGTCATTTGGCCGCCATCTTGAAAATCCGTAATTTTTATGCTAGAGATGCGGGAAAAAGTTCAAAATTTATTAAATAAATTGACAATAAACATAATGTTTGATTATATCGATGTACGTCCTTGGTTCGATTCCCAGCGAGAGTAAACGGTCGATCCTTCCTCCATGAAAGCTACCTAGACTGATCTACCACCAGCAGTACCAAGGTATATATCATCAACAGGTATGACATCATGTCCGCCATCTTGTCTATATCCGCTGGAGACCGCCATCTTGTTTTTCATCTGCTAGAGTGTGCCGATCCCATGTAGTATAATTATCTGGTCACCATACTTTTGTCCTCAACTGTTGACATTGAACATTGACCTTGAAATTTGACCTTGACCTTGAAATTTGACCTTGACCTTGAAAATTGACCCTAACCTTGAAATTTGACCTTGACCTTAGTATTTGGCCTTGACCTTGAAATTTGACCTTGACCTTGAAATTTGACCTTGACCTTGAAATTTGACCTTGACCTTGAAATTTGACCTTCACCTTTAAATTTGACCTTGACCTTTAAATTTGACTTTGACCTTGAAATTTTACTTTGTCCTTGTCGACCATCATGAACCCGACATTTAATGTTCAGTACATGCTACCAGGAGCGACCAACTGCTGGAGTACGTCATCTTGTGTGTGTACTCATATTATAGAGTACATTTACATCTGGTTAATTTTATTTTAACCTGCTACAGTGCAGTAATCATTTATTACCGAGGTGCCCCCCGCCATCTTGAAATTCGGACGCCATCTTGAAATCATGTAATAATGTAGCTAGAAAAGCGGGAAAAAATCCAAAATTCATCAAAAAAATCACTCATTAATTTACAAATCGAATCGATGGATCCCTGTCCACGGTTCGATTCTTGACCAGAGACAGTTGTAACTAATTATTAAATAAATGTTAGGTTCTGTTTTCCATTACCTTTCGCGGAGTTTATTAATCATTCACTCTACGAAAATCAACTCAAGTCAATATACCGGACCAACGAATTAAATCAGTGCCGATTAGCCTATTATGAAAGTCTAATTTTTTCAATAATCTGAATAACATATAAGCCGTTCATGTACAAAGCCACACATATAGATCAATTGCCTTCAGTCCATGAGACCGAGTCATGTCATTATCAGACGTATAGGCTAGTCATTTCAGGACCACATGACCTTCGTAATCCATCGTGACATTTTTATACATTCTAAAGGACCAAGTAACCTTGTAAAATATTTTAGTAACACCAAGAGGTGATAAACTAGTAAATATTCAATCACTACATTTTGTACTACGCGCAATCAACAAAAAAGGAAGCACCAACAACGAAAAGACAGCACCACCAACGAAAAGGCAGCACATTTGGAAGCACCGACAACGAAAAGGCAGCACATTTGGAAGCACCGTCATCGAAAAGGCAGCACATTTGGAAGCACCGACAACGTAAAGGCAGCACATTTGGAAGCACCGAAAACGAAAAGGCAGCACATTTGGAAGCACCGACAACGAAAAGGCAGCAAATTTGGAAGCACCGACAACGAAAAGGCAGCACATTTGGAAGCACCGACAACAAAAAGGCAGCACATTTGGAAGCACCGACAACGAAAAGGCAGCACATTTGGAAGCACCGACAACGAAAAGGCAGCACATTTGGAAGCACCGACAACGAAAAGGCAGCACATTTGGAAGCACCGACAACGAAAAGGCAGCACATTTGGAAGCACCGACTACGAAAAGGCAGCACATTTGGAAGCACCGTCATCGAAAAGGCAGCACATTTGGAAGCACCGACAACGAAAAGGCAGCACATTTGGAAGCACCGACAACGAAAAGGCAGCACATTTGAAAGCACCGACAACGAAAAGGCAGCACATTTGGAAGCACCGACTACGAAAAGGCAGCACATTTGGAAGCACCGACAACGAAAAGGCAGCACATTTGGAAGCACCGTCATCGAAAAGGCAGCACATTTGGAAGCACCGACAACGAAAAGGCAGCACATTTGGAAGCACCGACAACGAAAAGGCAGCACATTTGGAAGCACCGACAACGAAAAGGCAGCACATTTGGAAGCACCGACAACGAAAAGGCAGCACATTGGAAGCACCGCCAACGAAAAGGCAGCACATTTTGGATGCATCATCGAATAAGGAAGCACATTTGGAAAGCTCCATCAACTAAAAAAGGCAAAAAGGAAGCACAAGTTACGAGATCTAAGTCTTAGTAAGAAATCATAATACAAGAAATAAAAACATTACATTCTTATAATTTAAATTATTTATTTTATTGCTTTACATTATACAAATGCAAGTAAAACAAGTCAATATTGTATGTAGCCAACATTCCTCAGTTCCTTGAGTATGAAGGATATTTCTTTGATGCACGAATAGTTTCCTGCACAAAGCGAACCATGTAGTAGTCTTAGCCGGTCAACCAATATGTTTGGATCTTTCCATGATGTGTAATCATTCTTTTCTACCACCATCTTCCTTGCACCTTTATAATAAATATTATGATCTCTGGTGTCTTCCGTTCTACCACCAACCTCAGGGTAACTTTCATGTTTGAGACGGTGATCATCACGAGCTTGATCAGATTTATTTAATATATCACGTCGTTTCCATCGTTTCGGTCTCAGGACACCGCCACATTCTTCGATCTTGGCAGCTTTAGGTGCTTCATAATAGTCTATGTCTTTGTCAACAGCCTCAGAGTCACTGTAACAATCACCGTAGAAGGAATCGTCTTCACCCAATTTACCGTAATAATTCGATGTTGATGATGTTGAAGTGTCTTCATCGTCTTCGTTCTTCGTTTTTAGGAGTCCATCATTTTTACAAAGTAGGAAAGATCTACTTGAATTCGGCTGGAATATATTCTCACTTTTCACGTAAAGGATTCTTCCATTGTCTTCATTCTTCCGTAAATCATCAACCTTCTTCAATTTAAGTTCTTTGTCGAGATCGGAAGAGCCAAGAAAATTATTGTCGTAATGCAGATCACTCTTCCTTAGGCTAGTAGATTCATCGTTGCCCTCTAGCTTGTACGCAGGCTTGGCGCTACAAGTTCTGACATGTCTTTTTAGGCTCTCTCTCCGTGTAAACGACTTGCTACATCGAACACAACTTATCATATTGCGCAGTGAATTTTTAACACAGTCATTCTTCTCGTGTTGTCTTTTATTCTTTCTCAAGATAAACTCTTTAGTGCAAAACTTACACCTATGTTCTTTCGAAACAGCGTCATATCCCAAATCGGAATTCATATTAGTTACTGAGACTAATGCCAGATACCAATTGAGTGTTTTAAATTAGATTCAATACTTAAATAGAAATTTTTTCATATTTCATCAGCGAGAATTAATATATCTCATGAAAAAGTACTTTATGCATGTAGTTCTGCTTTTTAACAACAGATATCGCCACATGTTGCTTGCAGGTAAATAATATTTAGTTATTTTATGCGGGATGCGGGATGCTCACTAACGATCGCAAAAGAAGGATGGCTTCGTTAGACTCCAAGGAAAAGGAAGTTCGTCTTGCATGTTGGTGCTCCACAGATGTCTCATGGCGTAATATTAATTTGACTGAATAATGATATTTGTTAATTCCACCTGATAAAAATATTGCAAGTTTTGATTTAGTAGCACAAATTATCGAATTAAATGTAACTCCAAATAAAATGACATGTCTCATTAGAACAAAAAAAAAAAATCCATGCAGAGAGCGGTTTCTCAGAATAGTCAGAAACACTTGAAGAAACCACAGGAATGATTGCAAGAACACGGGAAAAACCATCAAAATATTGTCAAGAATAATCAAGAGCACACTGAGAAAACCACTATAATATTAACAATAATAATCGGAAGCACACGGAGAAAACCATCATAATATTGGCAAGAATAATCAGGAGCACACGAAGAAAACCGCCACAAGTTTTCTTTGATATCATTAAAATACAAAAAAAATTAATAAAAAATAAAAACGAAAAAAATTCAAACATTCTGGCTTGTACTAGAACTCAATCTTTGCTCAACAATGAGAAGTTCACAAGCTAGCAGACTTAGATCTCGTAACTTGTGCTTCCTTTTTGCCTTTTTTAGTTGATGGAGCTTTCCAAATGTGCTTCCTTATTCGATGATGCATCCAAAATGTGCTGCCTTTTCGTTGGCGGTGCTTCCAAATGTGCTGCCTTTTCGTTGTCGGTGCTTCCAATGTGCTGCCTTTTCGTTGTCGGTGCTTCCAAATGTGCTGCCTTTTCGTTGTCGGTGCTTCCAAATGTGCTGCCTTTTCGTTGTCGGTGCTTCCAAATGTGCTGCCTTTTCGTTGTCGGTGCTTCCAAATGTGCTGCCTTTTCGATGACGGTGCTTCCAAATGTGCTGCCTTTTCGTAGTCGGTGCTTCCAAATGTGCTGCCTTTTCGTTGTCGTTGCTTCCAAATGTGCTGCCTTTTCGTTGTCGGTGCTTCCAAATGTGCTGCCTTTACGTTGTCGGTGCTTCCAAATGTGCTGCCTTTTCGTTGTCGGTGCTTCCAAATGTGCTGCCTTTTCGATGACGGTGCTTCCAAATGTGCTGCCTTTTCGTAGTCGGTGCTTCCAAATGTGCTGCCTTTTCGTTGTCGGTAGTAGTATATGAATGACGGTCCGACGGCAGGATTCAGGTTGTGGTGTGTGGTGGGGTCAATGACCGACCGACCTCTGACGTCACGGAGGCCATCTTGGATGACCTTGACCTTGACCTTGACCTTGAATTTTATCCTCAAAAATCGCCAAAATTTGCCAAAATTGGGCAAAAATTGTCCAAAATTCCTCAAAATTCGCCAAAATTTCCATTTCTGTGAAAAAAATTCCGCCAAAAAATCTCAAAAAATTCCACAATTCAAAAATCAGGATTTCGAAAATCCTCAAAAGTCGTTTTGCCCTAGAAAGAACCCAAATTCCTAAAAGCGGCTTAAAACTCCTAAGAGCTAGCCGCTCTAAGCCGTCGAGGTCATGACCTTGAAAATTAGGATGCCATGGCAGCCATATTGGATGATGACGTCACCGTTGCAATTTTCGTTACGGCCACCATCTTTAACTTTTTTATTTATTATCCGATTTTAATGAAAAAATTTTTAAAAATTATAAAAAAAATTAAATAATAAAACTTTAATAAAATATTTAAAAAAACATACATTTACGACACGGAGTTCGGAGTCCTCGGTTCGAACCCGACGAGCGCAAAAAAAAATAAAAATGGTGACCGATCCTTCCCCCCGTGGTGACTTTTGGCAGACTGACTCCCACCACTTTTCTTAAAGCATATATATCGTCACCCAGTATGACGTCATGTCCGACATCTTGTCTTCGTTGCTGGAGACCACCATCTTGTATTCGTCGGCGAGAGTGCGCTGATAACATGTTAGTTTAGTTCTTATCCGCTAGAGTGCAGTAATCATTTATTACTGTGACACCTGCCATCTTGAAATTCGGCCGCCATCTTGGAAATCCGTAATTATTTAGCTAGGAATTCGGGAAAAGTTCCAAAACTCATTAAATAAATAGCTCATTAATTTACATATTGATTCGATCCGCTCCTGTCCTTGGTTCGATACCCGATCGATGCAATAATGTTTAATTTTATGTAAAAAATAATAATTGCAATAAACCATGTTCAACATATATTTAAAGAACCTCTAAATCCTCTACGACCACCATCCTATCAGACATCAAGACCACCTTATTGGAAATTCGTAATTTTAATGCTAGAGATTCGGGAAAAAATTCAAAATTCATTTAATAAAGTTGTAATCTATATACTGATTGATTAGATCGAATAAGGTCCTTGGTTCGATCCCTGGCCGATACAAAAAAATTTAATTTTAAAAAATACCACAAAAGCGACAGGTTTGAGAAAATAAAAACACCACAAGTTCTTTTAAAAAAATTTATTACATAAATTCAATACACTACTACAAGTACAAAAAAAAAACACTGACAAATTACCAAAGCCTTTTGGATTCCTCGTTTCAAACAGTCTTCTTATTGTACGGACTAAGCCTTTAACATGACTTTAAATGTCTATCCGATCCGTTCATTACCTCAGCCAGAGACGGACTGAAGTCCATATCACCAGGGTCTCACTTATATAGACTCATCAGTCGGTACAACACATGAGTCAAAACAAGAACCATGTTCATTATACTCACACTTAACTTTCTCGGAGCATTTTACATAATGAAGATGTAAGCTATCAAGACGTGAAATTAGTTTTTTGCACTTATTGCACTGAAATTGTATTCTTTTAACATTATTAGAACAACTGCTTCTTTCATGTCTGCGAGCATTTGAGGTGATAGTAAATGATGCGTCACAGTATTTGCACTGACGCAATGTACGCTCTTCATTAGTTGAAGAATCCATTGCTGACGATGAAACTTCGGATGATGGTGGTATCACGTCTGTTGAAATCTCCTCCAATGTTGACATCGTCGGTGCACACGGGATTTGCTCCTTCTCCGTCGTAGCTGTCGTCAAGGTTCCCGTAGTCGATGGTACAACCTCCGAGTTCAACGTTTAAGACGGTAAAGATGCCATCGAGGTCTCAAGAACAGCTAATTGACACGACTTATGCACCAGAAGAAACAAACTAGGTGATCCTTACACCGCCGTCGTCAGAAACAAACTGAGCGTCCTGCTGTCTAGGACTCGCTTATATACATGCACCGTATGGAATAATACGCTAGTCAAATCAAGAACCATGTACAATAATTCTAGAGTCAAATCTACAAATTAAAAAAGAGGATCATTTGATCGAAAAAAAATTCGATCTCTCCAATATACGCCAGGCTCCAAGAGCTACAATTCACGTCATCAGATCCATCTACATTTTGCTCCTATGCTTCAATTGACCATTAGCTGCAAGTGCTCCAACAGCTCCATCAGCTCCAACACGTAATGTACGCAATGTACGCGCAATACATGCAATTTACACGCAATAAATGTAATGATTACACAGTACACACAGGAAATGGAACGTACACACAGTACACACAGGAAACTGAACGTACACACAGTACACACAGGAAACGGAACGTACACACAGTACACACAGGAAACTAAACGTACACACACACAGTTCACACAGGAAACTAAACGTACACACAGTACACACAGGAAATGGAACGTACACACAGTACACACAGGAAACTGAACGTACACACAGTACACACAGGAAACGGAACGTACACACAGTACACACAGGAAACGAAACGTACACACAGTACACACAGGAAACGGAACGCACACAGTACACACAGAAAACGGAACGTACACACAGTACACACAGGAAACTGAACGTACACACAGTACACACAGGAAACGGAACGTACACACAGTAAACACAGGAAACGGAACGTACACACAGTACACACAGGAAACGGAACGCACACACAGTACATACAGGAAACGGAACGTACACACAGTACACACAGAAAACGGAACGTACACACAGTACACACAGGAAACGGAACGTACACACAGTACACACAGGAAACGGAACGTACACACAGTACACACAGGAAACGGAACGTACACACAGTACACACAGGAAACGTAATGATCACACATACAGTAGCAGAAACACACACAGGCTTAGTTGGAAATCAGAATACAAGAAATAAAAACATTAAATTTTTACTTTCAATATTTTATTACTTCTCAACATTACACAAATACAAGTAAAAGAAGCCATTATTGTATGTAGCCAGCTTTCCTCAGTTCTTTGAGTATGAAGGATATTTCTTTGATGCACGGATAGTTTCCTGCACAAAGCGAGCCATGTAGAAGTCTTAGCCGGTCAACCAATATGTTTGGATCTTTCCATGATGTGTAATCAATCTCTTCTACCACCATCTTACTTGCTTGTTTATTATAAATACTTTTAATATCACAATCGTCCCAGTGATCATAATAAGCATTATCAGATTTATTTATTATAACACGACGTTTCCATCGTTTCGGTCTCAGGACATCGCCACATTCTTCGATCTTGTCAGCTCTAGGTGCTTCATCACAGTCTATGCCTTTGTCAACAGCCTCAGAGTCACTGTAACAATCACTGTAGAAGACATCCTCTTCACCCAGATTACCGTATGAATTAGCTATCGATGATGTCGAAGTGTCTTCATCGTCTTCATGCTTCCTTTTTAGGAGTCCATCATTTTTACAAAGAATGGAGGATCTACTGAATATAGGCTTGAATGTATTCTCACTTTTCACGGTGTTGATACTTCCATTAGTTTCAGTCTTCCCGAAGCCATTAGCATCCTTCAATTTATGTTCTTCCTCACGATCGGGTGAGCTAATTCCATTACGCTCAGGACAAGGAAAATTATTGTCATAATGCAGATCACTCTTCTTTAGTCTAGTGGATCCATCGGTGTCCTCTATGCCGTAAGTAGTCTTGACTTTACATGTTCTACCATGTCTTTTTAAGCTGTCAATTCGTGTTAACAACCTGCTACAACGATTACAGCTTAACATGTTGCGTAGTGGGTTTCTAGCACAATCATTCTTCTCATGACGTCTAGCATTACTTCTCATGACAAAATCCTTACCACAGTATATACAGCGGCTTCCTTCCGATTCAGCTGCAGATAACAAACCACGATCCATTGTAGCTTCTGTGACTAATGCCAGATGCAAACTAAGAGTTTTAAATTAGATCCAATACTTAAATAGAAATTTTTTCATATTTCATCAGCGAGAGTTAATTTATCTCATACAAAAGTACTTGCTGCAACTAGTTCTGCTTTTCAACAACAGATGACGTCACGTATTGCTTGCAGGTAAATAATATTTAGTTCTTTAATGCAGGATGCGGGATGCTCACTAACGATCGTAAAAGAAAGATGGCTTCGCTAGACTCCAAGAAAAAGGAAGTTCGTCTTGCATGTTGGTTCTCCACAGATGTCTCATGGCGTAATATTAATTTGACTGAGAAATGATATTTTTTAATTCCACATGATAAAAATATTACAAGTTTTGATTAAGTAGCAGAAATTATCGAATTAAATGTAACTCCAAATAAAATGACATGTCTCATTAAGAGTAAAACTCCTTCATGGAGAGATCGGTTTCTCAGAATAGTCAGATACACTTAAAGAAACCACAGGAATGATTGACAGAACACGGGAAAAACCATCAAAATATTGACAAAAATAATCAGGAGCACAGGAGAAAACCATCATTATTTTGATAAGAATAATCAGGAGCACACGGAGAAAAAACATCATAATATTGACAAGAATTATCGGGAGCACACGGAGAAAAACCATCATAATATTGACAAGTATAATTAGGAGCACACGGAGAAAACCGACATAAAATTGACAAGAATTATCGGGAGCACACGGAGAAAACCACCAGACATTTTCTATGATATCATAAAAATAAAAAATAAAAATTGAAAATAAAAATAAATTAATAAAAAATTTAAAACAAAAAAAATCTACAAAAAAACACATAAAATTCTGGCTTGTACTAAAACTCTATCTTTGCTCAACAATGATAAGTTTACAAGCTAGCAGAATCTATTTATGTATTTTTTTGTAGATTTTTTTTTGTTTTAAATTTTTTATTAATTTATTTTTATTTTCAATTTTTATTTTTTATTTTTATGATATCATAGAAAATGTGTGGTGGTTTTCTCCGTGTGCTCCCGATAATTCTTGTCAATTTTATGTCGGTTTTCTCCGTGTGCTCCTAATTATACTTGTCAATATTATGATGGTTTTTCTCCGTGTGCTCCCGATAATTCTTGTCAATATTATGATGTTTTTTCTCCGTGTGCTCCTGATTATTCTTATCAAAATAATGATGGTTTTCTCCTGTGCTCCTGATTATTTTTGTCAATATTTTGATGGTTTTTCCCGTGTTCTTGCAATCATTCCTTTGGTTTCTTTAAGTGTATCTGACTATTCTGAGAAACCGATCTCTCCATGAAGGAGTTTTACTCTTAATGAGACATGTCATTTTATTTGGAGTTACATTTAATTCGATAATTTCTGCTACTAAATCAAAACTTGTAATATTTTTATCATGTGGAATTAAAAAATATCATTTCTCAGTCAAATTAATATTACGCCATGAGACATCTGTGGAGCACCAACATGCAAGACGAACTTCCTTTTCCTTGGAGTCTAGCGAAGCCATCTTTCTTTTACGATCGTTAGTGAGCATCCCGCATCCTGCATTAAAGAACTAAATATTATTTACCTGCAAGCAATACGTGACGTCATCTGTTGTTGAAAAGCAGAACTAGTTGCAGCAAGTACTTTTGTATGAGATAAATTAACTCTCGCTGATGAAATATGAAAAAATTTCTATTTAAGTATTGGATCTAATTTAAAACTCTTTGTTTGCATCTGGCATTAGTCACAGAAGCTACAATGGATCGTGGTTTGTTATCTGCAGCTGAATCGGAAGGAAGCCGCTGTATATACTGTGGTAAGGATTTTGTCATGAGAAGGAATGCTAGACGTCATGAGAAGAATGATTGTGCTAGAAACCCAATACGCAACATGTTAAGCTGTAATCGTTGTAGCAGGTTGTTAACACGAATTGACAGCTTAAAAAGACATGATAGAACATGTAAAGTCAAGCCTACTTACGGCATAGAGGACACCGATGGATCCACTAGACTAAAGAAGAGTGATCTGCATTACGACAATAATTTTCCTTGTCCTGAGACCGAAACGATGGAAACGTCGTGTTATAATAAATAAATCTGATAATGCTTATTATGATCACTGGGACGATTGTGATATTAAAAGTATTTATAATAAACAAGCAAGTAAGATGGTGGTAGAAGAGATTGATTATACATCGTGGAACGATCCAAACATATTGGTTGACCGGCTAAGACTTCTACATGGCTCGCTTTGTGCAGGAAACTATCCGTGCATCAAAGAAATATCCTTCATACTCAAAGAACTGAGGAAAGCTGGCTACATACAATAATGGCTTCTTTTACTTGTATTTGTGTAATGTTGAGAAGTAATAAAATATTAAAAGTAAAAATTTAATGTTTTTATTTCTTGTATTCTGATTTCCAACTAAGCCTGTGTGTTTCCGCTACTGTATGTGTGATCATTACGTTTCCTGTGTGTACTGTGTGTACGTTCCGTTTCCTGTGTGTACTGTGTGTACGTTCCGTTTTCTGTGCTTACTGTGTGTACGTTCCGTTTCCTGTGTGTCCTGTGTGTACGTTCCGTTTTCTGTGTGTACTGTGTGTACGTTCAGTTTCCTGTGTGTACTGTGTGTACGTTCTGTTTTCTGTGTGTACTGTGTGTACGTTCCGTTTTCTGTGTGTACTGTGTGTACGTTCCGTTTTCTGTGTGTACTGTGTGTACGTTCCGTTTCCTGTGTGTACTGTGTGTACGTTCCGTTACCTGTGTGTACTGTGTGTACGTTCCGTTTCCTGTGTGTACTGTGTGTACGTTTCGTTTCCTGTGTGTACTGTGTGTACGATCCGTTTCCTGTGTGTACTGTGTTCATGGTCTATATGTCTGATATTGACATGACCCGGACTTGCGGTCCGTGTCTTTACGATGACGGTGCTGCCTTTTCGTTGTCGGTGCTTCCAAAATGTGCTGCCTTTTCGATGGCGGTGCTGTCTTTTAGATGTCGGTGCTTCCAAATGTGCTGCCTTTTCGTTGTCGGTGCTTCCAAATGTGCTGCCTTTTTTTATTGTGCTTCCAGAATGTGCTTCCTTTTTGTTGATGGTCCTTCTATTTTTAATGTTGTTTTGACTCTAGTATTATTGTAGATGTTTCTTGATTTGACTAGCGTATTTTTCCATACGGTGCATGTACATAAGCGAGTCCTAGACAGCAGGGCGCTCAGTTTGTTACTGACGTCGGCGGTGTAAGGATCACCTAGTTTATTTCTTCTGGTGCATTAATCACGTAATTACCTGTTCTTGCGAACTCGATGGCATCTTTACCGACTTTAACGTCGAACTCGATGGAGGTTGTACCATCGTCTACGGGAACCTTTACGACAGCTACGACGGAGAAGGAGCAGATTCCGTTGACAACCACGTCGACAACACTGGAGGAGATTTCAACAGACGCGATACCACCAGCAGAAGAGACTTTAATCCCGGTAGTGCTGGCTGTGCAGGAAAACTCGATGAACTTCGTTTCGCCCTCGATGGAGACTTCAATGGATGCCGAATCGACAACAACTAACGAACATCGGTGCTGTTACTGTGACAAGATTTTCTCAAACAGCAGCAATGCTCGACGGCATGAGAAGAGAGAATGTGCCAAGAACCTATATCGTAAAATGTTTGTTTGTGAGAAATGTCATAAGCAGTTTGCCAGAAAAGATAATATGAAAACGCACATGAAGACATGTAAAGGTCCTGCTGTGCGGCAGAAAGTAAAGGTTTCGGTGCAACAGCGATGCGTCGATGTTCATAAGAGTATGCCTGGAAATGGTACTACTGTTGCAACGTCCATATCTGGATCGGGTCTGAAAGGTTCGTCTACATCGGCACGGTATCCTTGCAGCTACTGTGATATGTCGTTCACATTTTCCCATGATGCACGAAGACATGAGCGGAGCAAATGCAAAAAGAATCCTTCTCGTATAAAGTTTCGATGTGATGATTGTCATGAATGGTTTACTCGAATTGATAGTTTGCGACGACATGCGAAAATATGTAAAGGTGAAGTCCGTGTGCCTACTGCTGAACTACCTGCAGACATTTCGACTCCTCGCTTTAGATTGAAGGCTCGTGAGCGTACAATCAAAAAAACAGATGCGCAGCAACCGATTGCTATGACGACTGAACATGGACCTAAACCTAAGACTGTGTTCGAAGCAATACAAGTGAACGATAATGGTTTCTACTTGGCGCAGACTGCATTTCGTGGAACGTTGAAAGACTACTATTATCTAAATACGTTCGGTGAGTCGAAGGATATTTGTACTTTTCTTGATGATATCAGACAGGACATAATCAATCAGCTTACTGATGACGTAGCAACAAACGGACCATTAAAATATAACTTGTGGTTGGACTGTCTATATGGAAAGCCATATCCGTTAGATGACAAAGTGAAAAAGTGTGCATTCAAGACATCGGCTACAGTAATTTATAGTTCTAACGATGTGAAGCAAACTGTTAAACACGGTATCCAGAAACTCTGTCAAGAAGAGGAGAACTATGTCAGTAAAGGATCTGGTTGGACTCTGTCTAGTATAAACCGATTGGAGCTAAGAATAAGTCATTTCACACCGATGCGGAACTAAATGAATGATTATAAATTTGCTAGCTTTCGTAAGTGATCCTGTAGTAGAATAGAAATTATGTAATAAATATTCTGTTTGTAAAAGAACTTGCGGTGTTTAATTCCTCGAACCTGTTACTATTATGTTAAATTGATGTTATATTTAATTTTTTTGTATCGGCCAGGGGTCGAACCAAGGATAGGAACTGACCGGGTCAATCAGTATATTGATTGCAAATTTATTTAATAAATTTTGGAACTTTTCCCGAATTTCTAGCTAAATAATTACGGATTTTCAAGATGGCGGCCAAATTTCAAGATGGCGGGCACCTTAGTAATAAATGATTACTGCACTCTATCAGGTAAGAGTTAAACTAACATGGCGTCAGCGCACTCTAGCCGACGATACAATGATGATGGCTTCCAGCATCGAAGACAAGATGGCGGACATGACGTCATACTAGGTGAATATATATAAATGCTTTGAAAAAAGTGGTGGGAGTCAGTATGCCAGCGCCCTCCACGAGGGAATGATCGTATGTCATTTTTATTTTTTTTTTGCCCTCACCGGGTTCGAACCGAGGACTCTCAGCTCCGTGTCGTAAAGTACATTTTTTATAAATAATTTATTAAATTTTTATTAAATGGATTTTTTATAATTTTTAAATTTTTTTTTCATTCTAATCGGATAATAAATAAAAAATTTAAAGATGGCGGCCTTAACAAAATTTGCAACGGTGACATCATCATCCAATATGGCTGCCATGACATCCTTATTTTCAAGGTCGGCGGCTTATAAGCGGCTAGCTCTTAGGAGTTTTAAGCCGCTTTTAGGAGTTTTCGTTTTTTCTAGGGCAAAGCGACTTTTGAGGATTTTCGAAATCCTAATTTTTGAACTGTGGAATTATTTGAGATTTTTTGGCGGAATTTTTTTTCAAAAAAATTGAAATTTTGGCGATTTTTAAGGAATTTTGGGCAATTTTTGCCCAATTTTGTTCATTTTTGGCGATTTTTGAGGATCAAATTCCAGGTCAAGGTCAAAGGTCAAGGTCAAGGTCATCCAAGATGGCCGCTGTGACGTCAGAGGTCGGTCGGTCATTGACCCCACCACACACCACAACCTGAATCCTGCCGTCGGACCGTCATTCCTATACTACTTTGAATGTATTCTCACTTTTCACGGTGTTGATACTTCCATTAGTTTCAGTCTTCCCGAAGCCATTAGCATCCTTCAATTTATGTTCTTCCTCACGATCGGGTGAGCCAATTCCATCACGCTCAGGACAAGGAAAATTATTGTCATAATGCAGATCACTCTTCTTTAGTCTAGTGGATCCATCGGTGTCCTCTATGCCGTAAGTAGTCTTGACTTTACATGTTCTACCATGTCTTTTTAAGCTGTCAATTCGTGTTAACAACCTGCTACAACGATTACAGCTTAACATGTTGCGTAGTGGGTTTCTAGCACAATCATTCTTCTCATGTCGTCTAGCATTCCTTGTCATGACAAAATCCTTGCCACAGTATCTACAGCGGCTTCCTTCCGATTCAGCTATAGATAACAAACCACGATCCATGGTAGCTTCTGTGACTAATGTTAGAAACAAACTGTCAGTTTTCTCCAATTGGAACCATTTCTTAAATAGAGTTTTTGAAATATTACATCAGCGAGAGTTAAGTTATCTAATGCAAAGCAAATTGATGCAAGTAGTTCCGGCTGTCGTCAACAGATGACGCCACGTGTTGCTTGCAGGTAAATAATATATATTTCATAATGTGGGATGCGGAACGCTCACTATCGATCGCAAAGGGATGTTGGCTTCGATAGTAGCCAAGGAGAAAAAAGTTCGTCCTTCCTGCTAGTGCTTCTCAGATTTCTCACGGTCCGCCATCTTGGATTACGACGTCACAGCGGCCATCTTGGATGGGTGTGACCTTGACCTTTGACCGAAACCGCAGGAATGATCGCAAGCACACGGATTAACCATCAAAATATTGATAAGAATAATCAAGAGCACACGGAGAAAACCATCATAATATTGGCAAGAATAATCAGGAGCACACAGAGAAAACCGCAACAAGTTTTCTTTGATATAATTAAAATACAAAAAAAATTAATAAAAAATTAAAAATAAAAAGGAAAAAAAAAATTCAAACATTCTGCTAGCTTGTGAACTTCTCATTGTTGAGCAAAGATATAGTTCTAGTACAAGCCAGAATGTTTGAATTTTTTTTCCTTTTTATTTTTAATTTTTTATTTATTTTTTTTGTATTTTAATTATATCAAAGAAAACTTGTTGCGGTTTTCTCTGTGTGCTCCTGATTATTCTTGCCAATATTATGATGGTTTTCTCCGTGTGCTCCTGATTATTCTTATCAATATTTTGATGGTTAATCCGTGTGCTTGCGATCATTCCTGCGGTTTCGGTCAAAGGTCAAGGTCACACCCATCCAAGATGGCCGCTGTGACGTCGTAATCCAAGATGGCGGACCGTGAGAAATCTGAGAAGCACTAGCAGGAAGGACGAACTTTTTTCTCCTTGGCTACTATCGAAGCCAACCTCCCTTTGCGATCGATAGTGAGCGTTCCGCATCCCACATTATGAAATATATATTATTTACCTGCAAGCAACACGTGGCGTCATCTGTTGACGACAGCCGGAACTACTTGCATCAATTTGCTTTGCATTAGATAACTTAACTCTCGCTGATGTAATATTTCAAAAACTCTATTTAAGAAATGGTTCCAATTGGAGAAAACTGACAGTTTGTATCTAACATTAGTCACAGAAGCTACAATGGATCGTGGTTTGTTATCTATAGCTGAATCGGAAGGAAGCCGCTGTAGGTACTGTGGCAAGGATTTTGTCATGAGAAGGAATGCTAGACGACATGAGAAGAATGATTGTGCTAGAAACCCACTACGCAACATGTTAAGCTGTAATCGTTGTAGCAGGTTGTTAACACGAATTGACAGCTTAAAAAGACATGGTAGAACATGTAAAGTCAAGACTACTTACGGCATAGAGGACACCGATGGATCCACTAGACTAAAGAAGAGTGATCTGCATTATGACAATAATTTTCCTTGTCCTGAGCGTAATGGAATTAGCTCACCCGATCGTAAGGAAGAACATAAATTGAAGGATGCTAATGGCTTCGGGAAGACTGAAACTAATGGAAGTATCAACACCGTGAAAAGTGAGAATACATTCAAGCCTATATTCAGTAGATCCTCCATTCTTTGTAAAAATGATGGACTCCTAAAAAGGAAGCATGAAGACGATGAAGACACTTCGACATCATCGATAGCGAATTCATACGGTAATCTGGGTGAAGAGGATGTCTTCTACAGTGATTGTTACAGTGACTCTGAGGCTGTTGACAAAGGCATAGACTGTGATGAAGCACCTAGAGCTGACAAGATCGAAGAATGTGGCGATGTCCTGAGACCGAAACGATGGAAACGTCGTGTTATAATAAATAAATCTGATAATGCTTATTATGATCACTGGGACGATTGTGATATTAAAAGTATTTATAATAAACAAGCAAGTAAGATGGTGGTAGAAGAGATTGATTACACATCATGGAAAGATCCAAACATATTGGTTGACCGGCTAAGACTTCTACATGGCTCGCTTTGTGCAGGAAACTATCCGTGCATCAAAGAAATATCCTTCATACTCAAAGAACTGAGGAAAGCTGGCTACATACAATAATGGCTTCTTTTACTTGTATTTGTGTAATGTTGAGAAGTAATAAAATATTGAAAGTAAAAATTTAATGTTTTTATTTCTTGTATTCTGATTTACAACTAAGCCTGTGTGTGTTTCTGCTACTGTATGTGTGATCATTACGTTTCCTGTGTGTACTGTGTGTACGTTCCGTTTCCTGTGTGCTGTGTGTACGTTCCGTTTCCTGTGTGTACTGTGTGTACGTTCCATTTCCTGTGTGTACTGTGTGTACGTTCCGTTTTCTGTGTGTACTGTGTGTACGTTCCGTTTCCTGTGTGTACTGTGTGTGCGTTCCGTTTCCTGTGTGTACTGTGTGAACGTTCCGTTTCCTGTGTGTACTGTGTGTACGTTCCGTTTCCTGTGTGTACTGTGTGTACGTTCAGTTTCCTGTGTGTACTGTGTGTATGTTCCGTTTTCTGTGTGTACTGTGTGCGTTCCGTTTCCTGTGTGTACTGTGTGTACGTTCCGTTTCCTGTGTGTACTGTGTGTACGTTCCGTTTCCTGTGTGTACTGTGTGTACGTTCAGTTTCCTGTGTGTACTGTGTGTACGTTCCATTTCCTGTGTGTACTGTGTGTACGTTTAGTTTCCTGTGTGAACTGTGTGTGTGTACGTTAAGTTTCCTGTGTGTACTGTGTGTACGTTCCGTTTCCTGTGTGTACTGTGTGTACGTTCAGTTTCCTGTGTGTACTGTGTGTACGTTCAGTTTCCTGTGTGTACTGTGTGTACGTTCCGTTTCCTGTGTGTGTGTGTACTGTGTGTACGTTCCGTTTCCTGTGTGTACTGTGTGTACGTTCAGTTTCCTGTGTGTACTGTGTGTACGTTCCATTTCCTGTGTGTACTGTGTAATCATTACATTTATTGCGTGTAAATTGCATGTATTGCGCGTACATTGCGTACATTACGTGTTGGAGCTGATGGAGCTGTTGGAGCACTTGCAGCTAATGGTCAATTGAAGCATAGGAGCAAAATGTAGATGGATCTGATGACGTGAATTGTAGCTCTTGGAGCCTGGCGTATATTGGAGAGATCGAATTTTTTTTCGATCAAATGATCCTCTTTTTTAATTTGTAGATTTGACTCTAGAATTATTGTACATGGTTCTTGATTTGACTAGCGTATTATTCCATACGGTGCATGTATATAAGCGAGTCCTAGACAGCAGGACGCTCAGTTTGTTTCTGACGACGGCGGTGTAAGGATCACCTAGTTTGTTTCTTCTGGTGCATAAGTCGTGTCAATTAGCTGTTCTTGAGACCTCGATGGCATCTTTACCGTCTTTAACGTTGAACTCGGAGGTTGTACCATCGACTACGGGAACCTTGACGACAGCTACGACGGAGAAGGAGCAAATCCCGTGTGCACCGACGATGTCAACATTGGAGGAGATTTCAACAGACGTGATACCACCATCATCCGAAGTTTAATCGTCAGCAATGGATTCTTCAACTAATGAAGAGCGTACATTGCGTCAGTGCAAATACTGTGACGCATCATTTACTATCACCTCAAATGCTCGCAGACATGAAAGAAGCAGTTGTTCTAATTATGTTAAAAAAATACAATTTCAGTGCGATAAGTGCAAAAAACTAATTTCACGTCTTGATAGCTTACATCTTCATTATGTAAAATGCTCCGAGAAAGTTAAGTGTGAGTATAATGAACATGGTTCTTGTTTTGACTCATGTGTTGTACCGACTGATGAGTCTATATAAGTGAGACCCTGGTGATATGGACTTCAGTCCGTCTCTGGCTGAGGTAATGAACGGATCGGATAGACATTTAAAGTCATGTTAAAGGCTTAGTCCGTACAATAAGAAGACTGTTTGAAACGAGGAATCCAAAAGGCTTTGGTAATTTGTCAGTGTTTTTTTTTGTACTTGTAGTAGTGTATTGAATTTATGTAATAAATTTTTTTAAAAGAACTTGTGGTGTTTTTATTTTCTCAAACCTGTCGCTTTTGTGGTATTTTTTAAAATTAAATTTTTTTGTATCGGCCAGGGATCGAACCAAGGACCTTATTCGATCTAATCAATCAGTATATAGATTACAAATTTATTAAATGAATTTTGAATTTTTTCCCGAATCTCTAGCATTAAAATTACGAATTTCCAATATGGTGGTCTTGATGTCTGATAGGATGGTGGTCGTAGAGGATTTAGAGGTTCTTTAAATATATGTTGAACATGGTTTATTGCAATTATTATTTTTTACATAAAATTAAACATTATTGCATCGATCGGGTATCGAACCAAGGACATGAGCGGATCGAATCAATATGTAAATTAATGAGCTATTTATTTAATGAGTTTTGGAACTTTTCCCGAATTCCTAGCTAAATAATTACGGATTTCCAAGATGGCGGCCGAATTTCAAGATGGCAGGTGTCACAGTAATAAATGATAACTGCACTCTAGCGGATAAGAACTAAACTAACATGTTATCAGCGCACTCTCGCCGACGAATACAAGATGGTGGTCTCCAGCAACGAAGACAAGATGTCGGACATGACGTCATACTGGGTGACGATATATATGTTTTAAGAAAAGTGGTGGGAGTCAGTCTGCCAAAAGTCACCACGGGGGGAAGGATCGGTCACCATTTTTATTTTTTTTTTGCGCTCGTCGGGTTCGAACCGAGGACTCCGAACTCCGTGTCGTAAATGTTGTTTTTTTTAAATATTTTATTAAAGTTTTATTATTTAATTTTTTTTTATAATTTTTAAAAAATTTTTCATTAAAATCGGATAATAAATAAAAAAGTTAAAGATGGCGGCCGTAACGAAAATTGCAACGGTGACGTCATCATCCAATATGGCTGCCATGGCATCCTAATTTTCAAGGTCATGACCTCGACGGCTTAGAGCGGCTAGCTCTTAGGAGTTTTAAGCCGCTTTTAGGAATTTGGGTTCTTTCTAGGGCAAAACGACTTTTGAGGATTTTCGAAATCCTGATTTTTGAATTGTGGAATTTTTTGAGATTTTTTGGCGGAATTTTTTTTTCACAGAAATGGAAATTTTGGCGAATTTTGAGGAATTTTGGACAATTTTTGCCCAATTTTGGCAAATTTTGGCGATTTTTGAGGATCAAATTCAAGGTCAAGGTCAAAGGTCAAGGTCAAGGTCATCCAAGATGGCCTCCGTGACGTCAGAGGTCGGTCGGTCATTGACCCCACCACACACCACAACCTGAATCCTGCCGTCGGACCGTCATTCCTATACTACTGTCGGTGCTTCCAAATGTGCTGCCTTTTCGTTGTCGGTGCTTCCAAATGTGCTGCCTTTTCGTTGTCGGTGCTTCCAAATGTGCTGCCTTTTCGTTGTCGGTGCTTCCAAATGTGCTGCCTTTTCGTTGTCGGTGCTTTCAAATGTGCTGCCTTTTCGTTGTCGGTGCTTCCAAATGTGCTGCCTTTTCGTTGTCGATGCTGCCAAATGTGCTGCCTTTTCGATGACGGTGCTTCCAAATGTGCTGCCTTTTCGTAGTCGGTGCTTCCAAATGTGCTGCCTTTTCGTTGTCGGTGCTTCCAAATGTGCTGCCTTTTCGTTGTCGGTGCTTCCAAATGTGCTGCCTTTTCGTTGTCGGTGCTTCCAAATGTGCTTCCTTTTCGTTGTCGGTGCTTCCAAATGTGCTGCCTTTTTGTTGTCGGTGCTTCCAAATGTGCTGCCTTTTCGTTGTCGGTGCTTCCAAATTTGCTGCCTTTTCGTTGTCGGTGCTTCCAAATGTGCTGCCTTTTCGTTGTCGGTGCTTCCAAATGTGCTGCCTTTACGTTGTCGGTGCTTCCAAATGTGCTGCCTTTTCGATGACGGTGCTTCCAAATGTGCTGCCTTTTCGTTGTCGGTGCTTCCAAATGTTCTGCCTTTTCGTTGGTGGTGCTGTCTTTTCGTTGTTGGTGCTTCCTTTTTTGTTGATTGCGCGTAGTACAAAATGTAGTGATTGAATATTTACTAGTTTATCACCTCTTGGTGTTACTAAAATATTTTACAAGGTTACTTGGTCCTTTAGAATGTATAAAAATGTCACGATGGATTACGAAGGTCATGTGGTCCTGAAATGACTAGCCTATACGTCTGATAATGACATGACTCGGTCTCATGGACTGAAGGCAATTGATCTATATGTGTGGCTTTGTACATGAACGGCTTATATGTTATTCAGATTATTGAAAAAATTAGACTTTCATAATAGGCTAATCGGCACTGATTTAATTCGTTGGTCCGGTATATTGACTTGAGTTGATTTTCGTAGAGTGAATGATTAATAAACTCCGCGAAAGGTAATGGAAAACAGAACCTAACATTTATTTAATAATTAGTTACAACTGTCTCTGGTCAAGAATCGAACCGTGGACAGGGATCCATCGATTCGATTTGTAAGTTAATGAGTGATTTTTTTGATGAATTTTGGATTTTTTCCCACTTTTCTAGCTACATTATTACATGATTTCAAGATGGCGTCCGAATTTCAAGATGGCGGGGGGCACCTCGGTAATAAATGATTACTGCACTGTAGCAGGTTAAAATAAAATTAACCAGATGTAAATGTACTCTATAATATGAGTACACACACAAGATGACGTACTCCAGCAGTTGGTCGCTCCTAGTAGCATTTACTGAACATTAAATGTCGGGTCCATGATGGTCGACAAGGACAAAGTAAAATTTCAAGGTCAAAGTCAAATTTAAAGGTCAAGGTCAAATTTCAAGGTGAAGGTCAAATTTCAAGGTCAAGGTCAAATTTCAAGGTCAAGGTCAAATTTCAAGGTCAAGGTCAAATTTTAAGGTTAAGGTCAAATTTCAAGGTCAAGGTCAAATGTCAAGGTCAAATTTCAATGTCAAGGTCAAATTTCAAGGTCAAATTTCAAGGTCAAGGCCAAAGGCTAAGGTCAAGGTCAAATTTCAAGGTTAGGGTCAATTTTCAAGGTCAAGGTCAAATTTCAAGGTCAAGGTCAAATTTCAAGGTCAATGTTCAATGTCAACAGTTGAGGACAAAAGTATGGTGACCAGATAATTATACTACATGGGATCGGCACACTCTTGCAGATGAAAAACAAGATGGCGGTCTCCAGCGGATATAGACAAGATGGCGGACATGATGTCATACCTGTTGATGATATATACCTTGGTACTGCTGGTGGTAGATCAGTCTAGGTAGCTTTCATGGAGGAAGGATCGACCGTTTACTCTCGCTGGGAATCGAACCAAGGACGTACATCGATATAATCAAACATTATGTTTATTGTCAATTTATTTAATAAATTTTGAACTTTTTCCCGCATCTCTAGCATAAAAATTACGGATTTTCAAGATGGCGGCCAAATGACAAGATGGTGGGTCTGTCTCGAACAGGTGGTTCTATTATTACTTTAAATTAAAAAAAATTACAAGTCCAAACATGCATGTTATTTTTATATATACCTTATTTAATCTTCGGTCTGGTAAATGTCTCGATGGCTGAGCGGTTAAAGGCGTATGTTTTCCAACCTAGAGATCAGAGCTGCGATGGTTCGAATCACAGCGTTTCCAATATATTTTTCATAAAAAATAAAATTAAAAATGTCGATAAGGTTCTTAATAACTATGGTAGGTAATGGAACATCGACCTTATGTGATGAGACAGAGCGATGCTGGCGCTCTCTAGGATCAAACGACAGAAACAAAGTCGACGGTATCCAAGATGGCGGCCTGCGGCGGAACAAAAAAAATCAAGAGCGATGCTGGCGCTATCTAGGAACAAACAACAGAAACAAAATCGACGGTATCCAAGATGGCGGCCTCCAGTGGAACAGAAAAAAATCAAGAGCGACGCTGGCGCTATCTAGGAACAAACAACAGAAACAAAGTCGACGGTATCCAAGATGGCGGCCTGCAGCGGAACAGAAAAAAATCAATATGGCTACAGAGACGAACATTTCATCATGAGTGGGGCGCTCGATTTACAGATGGCGGATCCAAGATGGCCGCCGTGATCTACTTGTCCCGTTACATTATGTCCCGTCTCGCTGTGTCCCGTTACGCCTGCTGCACGCACGAAAAAGTGTCACGTTATGCACATCCAAGATGGCCGCCGTGACGTCATAATCCAAGATGGCCGCCGTGACGTCAGATTCCAAGATGGCGGTCGACAATCTTCAATCCACCGCCTGAGGCCTGATCTCGGAGCCCCATTTACATACTACTTACAAGGCTGCAACTGGCTGCAATAGCTCCATTCAGCAGCGAGAGGTAATTTATCTCATGCACTTAACTTGTTGCAAGTAGTCCCGATTCACAGTTGACGCCACATGCTGTGTTCTACAGGCAGTCGCTCTTTCATGTGGGATGCGGTATGCTCACTCACGATCGCAGGAGGAAGTCTTCGCTAGACATCAAGGAGAAGGAAGTTCGTCATGCATGATAGTGATTCTCACTCGTCTTAAGGCATATTATTTGATTGAGTAGTAATTATTTTGTTAGAATTCCACCTGATTAACATATTGTAAGTGTGGATTTAATAACAGAAATTCACGAATTTAATGTAACTATGAATTAAATTGCATGTTTTATTAATTAAAAAATTGTCCATGCAGGGATTAATTTCTCAGAAATAACCAGAAACACTCGGAGAACATCAGTAGAAGTCTCGCCAGGAATAACCGGGAGCTCACGGAGAAAACCAACAGTAGCGTCGCCTTGAATGACCAGAAGAACTTGGAGAGACAAACAAAATATTGTCAGGAATAATCAGGAGCATGTGGAGAAAACAAACAAAATATCGATATGAATAATCAAGGGCACACGGAGAAAACTAACGCATGGTCGTTAACTGGGCTTACCTTTCCACCAATTGCAGAATATAATGAAATGAATGTATTTCGTGTGAAGTACACGTGTCTATAATATAAATCTACAAATATTTGCATGGTTTTTACTGTCAATATTTAGTAGTTTAGGGGTATTTATCACCTATAGAACAAGCCTTTGTGTGGCACAATTGCTACTTACAACCTGCGAGGCGAAGAGAAGAGAATAGGCGCGATTTATTCCGCGGGGATAGGTTCCATGTTGTTGAACGCGTGTACGCTCACTGCAGGCGAGGCGAATCGAAGAGAAGAGAAGAGAAGAGACGCGTGCATCGCGAACAGTCTGGAAGGCAAGCGAGCGGCGTGACTCGGCCTCCTCGGCACCCTTCGGCCACTTCCGGGGCTGTTCGGCCCCAGGCTCAGAGACAATTCACAATGTTCTATGATCATACGGAATACTCTTTAGAAGATTCCATTAAAAAGAAATATTTTGAAACTTCAAATTAGACATTGTGTATAAAAACACTATGTTCCAAAAACTACAACCAGCAGAAAAAGGAAAATAGGAAAACAAAGTAAGGAGAGTAGATATTTGAGGGCAAACCACGAATTTCGTGAAGTAAAATAGCATGGTTTTTTATTTAGCGCAGTGTAGATATTTTTATTTTAACAGGGAATTATTTTGATGCCTCAGAACATTTATTTTAAAGCTGTTAACATAGAATGCAGATTTTCACAGACGGCAGAGGCAGTTCAGAAGCACCAATGCTCCCGAAACTCTCAAGAAAAATGCAAGGCCACGAAGATTTTTTCTGGCCCCATTTTTATTAAATTTTCATAAAAATTTACAATATATTTAATCCCTTTTAAAATTTGAAATCCTTAGAACAAACGATTCTAAAAGAAGAAAATATAAATCTCAGAATCTAATATCAACAGTAGGTACACAAAGCGAGGAAAAAATTAATATAAGACAGTAAAGGGCTCAGTCTATGTCAGAAACAACGTTTAGTAAAAGAAATATTAAGTGTAGGAAAATTGTAAAAAAAATTTATACCCCATATCAAGGCTCTAACTTCTTATCCAAGCCCTATAGAATACTTCCAATGTATTAAAACCCTAATCCCAAATCTAAAGTAATTATAACCAAAGTGTGAAGAATATATATGTGGATTAACAGCATATTTGGCAATGGAAGTTGGAATTTTAACCTGTGAGCTGTTATTAAACTGCCTGTTTTATTTAATTTTCTAATACAATTAAAATATTCTGCCCTATAATACTTCTAGTGAAATTTCATGATTATATACTTTATTGTGTAATAGCTATCAGATAATTGGTCCTTTCCTATCAATTATGCTTTAATGATGCAAAAGTGCATTTTATTTTTAGTTCTATTCTTGAATAACATGGAGATTTTAGGAATTTGATGTATTTTTGCTAAGTATAAGCAGGAGTTATAAATGTGATGAAACGTCAGTAAAGGTAATTTTTGATTTTGTTTATTTATGAACTATATTTTATGATGTGACCTAATTATATAATTTTATGTTTCTTCCAGTAGTGCACTATGAAACTATTATCTGTGACTCTAAGCAAAACCAAATCTATGTAAACTACGGGGGTTTCAAGCTCAGTAGCTGAGACCGCTCTGGGGATAATTTCAATACATAACGAACTTCTAGTAAGATATATTGTTATCATCAAAAACGATGCCAGTAAATGTGATTTTAAAAACAAGGTATTGTTATCAAATTTGTACGTTATTGTTACCGTGTGCATGTGTGTCTGCTGCGTCTGGCGACGTGCCGTCAGCGCAGCAGCCCACCAATAGGCAGCCGCCTTTTGACTAACAATTTTCAAACTGTTTGAATGTAAAACGATCTTCTGTAATAAACAACCATGAATGAACAACGCAGTTAAAAAGCACTGCAGATTATCTGTGTAAAACGTCATTCTTATGATGTAAAGTGAGTGCAACTAAGTGTTATTATAAATAGGTAAATAGGAAAACACAAAACTGTGCTGTATATAGGCGGCGTGATATGTAGAGACCTGCAAAATTCGCGGTTTCGATGGCCTTCAGGATAGACTGCACATACCCCTGTACACTCGGGCAAATAACGCAAGTTCATTGGCTGCCGACTTGTTAGTCATCTCAGCTGGTTTGTCTTAGATTCGATCCTTCTTTGGTTGAGGGTTTATAACTAGAGTCCCGGAAATTTTGGCGGATTCCTCTGGCCTCAGGATAGAATTCAAAATTATAGGTGTGCTCGACCCATGTTTACTTTCCCATTGGTTGATTTCTTAGCGAGAACATTTTTAACCTTGTTATTTGGCACTACCTGATTCGCTTACTTCTGTCCCAGATGAGCATCGTTGGCTAACGGTCGTAGAGGGGCGTGTCCAGATAACTGCGGTCCAATCACGAACACAGTGCGACATTGTGGAGGTTTGCATTCTAGCTTGCGACTAAATGAATCCGCAAAATTTCCGTGGCTCTATTTATAACTAGAGACCCGGAAAATTCGGGGGTTCATTTCGTGTTATGATAAAATTCAAATAATTATACCTTAGTGCTGCTTCTGTCATTGGTTCACTGTTAATCTAAAGGACTGAGGGCCAATTAGAGACCATCACTCATAGAAGTGTCGAATCACAGGCCACCCAGTCGAGACGACTCACAAGTCAGCAGCCAATGAACAGTTGGCATTTGCCCGAGTGTGTAGAGGATATTGGAGTGTAACCTGGAGGTCATTGAACCCGCGAATTTTCCGGGTCTCTATTTATAACTGGTTAAGATTCGACCAGATGAACAGTAAGCCAATAGCAAAACTATCTAAGAGGTATATGTGTTTGAATTATAGCCTATCACCGAATTAATCCGCGAATTTTGCAGGTTTCTAGTGATACGACATTAAATGAAGTCTCAGTAAGTCCCCTATACCTGCCTATGTACCTTCATTGCCTGAAAAACGGTTACGTGAAGCTGAAATTCAAACGCTTTTACCTTTCTGGGGCTTTTGTGATTGGCTCACACGAGGAATCATGCACCATCGATAGATACCGGAAAAATTTGCGAAAACATTTCGCGATAGTCTAAAATTCAAACACATATACCTTTAAATGATTTTTCTATTGGCTCACTGTCCATCTGGACGACTGAGCCAACGAGAAACCCTCAACCAAAAACGTATCAGGTCACAGGGACTCTAGTTGAAACAACTCGTCAGCAGTTAATGAACTGGCATTATTTGCCAGAGTACACAGAGGACTGTGTAAGTCTATCCTGAAGATAAGTGAAACTTCAAATTTTTCCTGTCTCTAACCAGTGACAATTCCACAGCAAGACTAACGGACGAAACAATCGTGACGTGACTTGAAATCAGCAACCAATGAACAGGTGATGTTTGCCTGAGTATACAGGAGACAAAGGAGTTTATCGAGAGCTCGTTGGAGCCGAAAAATTTACCAAAAACTATACACGAGAAAGGTATGTCCTTTTTACACGGAAAATACTTAGAAACACAGTTGCCAACGATTACTCGTGTAAAACAGTAAAGAAGAGCTTTGTTAAATTGCAAATCGTACAAAGATCTGCCTTGAAATTATACAAGTGATACCGTTGGCAACTGAGTTTCCAAGTACTATCCTTGTAAAAGTACAAAAATAATTTTACAATGCTGGAATTTTAATGTGTAATCCGGTTTAAAATGGCGGCTTGCCAGGTTATTATTGTACAAGGTCAGGAACTCTGGTATTAATTCAGAAGAATAAATGTTACATGGCTTACAAAATCACCGTTACAGCATACAATTAAAATTAAACCGAAATGGACCAAAAAACAAACTTTAAGAAAGCGGGTATAACGAATTAAGCAAAAACAGTAATAAAAAACACACGCGTGTAGTGCAATAAACGAGCCACAAAATCACAAAGCATGATGTCAAGGTCTAACATAACATAAAAATTTACTTTCAAAACTAGAAAGTTAATAATTGTAAATGATTAACTATAATTTACTTTCACCCAGAATTAAATATGATAAACAATTGACTTTATATTTTTTGCGACACCACCTGTATTTAAGTAATTCATAGGAACCGGAAAATTTATCAGTTCAGTTCGAGACAGGCTAAATTTCCAAATACGTTTGACTACTTCTGCAATTGGACGATGTAACATGTGGATTAATCCGAGTTAGTGGGGAATCTTCAACCAAAGAAGTATTAAGTCACAGGCAAGCCAGTCGAGACATCGCTCACGAGAGCAGCCATGAATAGATGACGTTTGCCCGAGTATTCAGAGGACGGTTGAGTCCAACCTAGATGTCATTAAACCAGTGAAATTTTCCTGGCCGTTGTAATTTAATGCAGGATCTCGACTGCTTTGGTTGGACAGTTCTGATTATTTCTTTCTCAGCAAGTGTTTTTAAATACTGACAAATAACGGCAAATCAGAGGAATACGAGTGAGGTGGAGCAATAATACTGGACTCGATTTCAGGAGTATCTTGGTTTGAAACCTATCCTGATTTCGATGTTGCATTGTAATCCGAAATTACTCCCATAATATTCTGGGATAGTGCGTTACCATATACATATAGGTAGGGGCATGCAGATTTCGCGAAAAGATTTCGAGACTAGATGAAAGTTAAAACACTATAGCATCGTCTGTGTTTCGTGATTGGGTGAGTTTCTCCCAGGTACATATCGATTGTAACAACACCAATCACAGTGATTCAGTGCGGAAGTAAACGCGTCCTGAGTGGCTCGGTCAGATAAGGCGACGACTTCTCTCGCAGACGGCCGCCAATCTCAAGGAAGAAACCACAGGTGCGGGTATAACTTGTTGCAGTCTAATAAGTGTTCAGATCTTTTCGTGAAAAATACCTGCCCCTACATATAGGTTATGTCTTCTTCACGGGGATGTAACAAGAGGGGGGCAGACGGGGCTTGTGACCCGGGCGCTACATTATTTATTGGGAGGGAGGCGCTTAACTAACGGAGAAGTGTTTACTATAGATATTTACGTGAATATCGCAGTGTTAGAACACACAAAAGATGTTTAATGGCAGATGAACTGAATTATTTGTATTGAATGAGAATGATTAGGGGCATGCAGATTTCGCGAAAAGATTCCGAGACTAGCTAAAAGTTAAAACACTGTAGCATCGTCTGTGTTTCGTGATTGGGTGAGTTTATTTCAGGCGCATGTCGATTGTTACGACACCAATTGCAGTAATTCAGTGTGGAAGTAAACGCGTCCTGAGTGGCTCGGTCGCAAGGCAACGACTAATCTCGCATACAGCTCAGGGCCTGATTAGGGGGGGGGGGTGAGCAAGGGGCCCGGGCCCTGGGTCACCCACCAAGAGTGGGCCTCCCACCAATATAGGGGTGAATATCACAAAACAGGAAAAATAAATGTATTTTTGCTGTGAACTGTTTACAATTATAGGGAACATTTAACAAGACATCTCTAGCTTGATAAGAAATGTAATAACCAAACTTTATATTCTAAATTAGTTAAAATTATTAAAAATCATGCAACGTTATTGCACTGGCTAGTTCTTCCAAAAACGTAGTGTTGCACATTACATTTAGTTAAAATGGCTGATAATTTACTAATTTACACCAATTATAATTATTCACAATAATATGTTTAGTATGTTTATTTTACTTGAAAAATACAAATTGCACTATGTAAAAATAATAAAAATGATTTATTATTACCGGTGACTAGGAATATGATCATTATCCTAGCAAGTAGGTTTCATTTTCTAACTTGTTCATAGGTGGCAGCACAATCACAATGTCAGTACAGAACTAGTCTTTGTCTTCTAGAGAGTAGTGTTGTTATGAGTCCCTATGACAAGTGCGATCTCAGTTATGTGTAGTTTACTTGTTTAAAAGTTAATTCTTATTTTTCCGTGTAATGTTTATCAATAGTCATATTCCTGGACTTTGACTTATGATACATCTTCGTAAAGCCTCAATTACACTGGACGTTGCTTGAGTTATTCACCAGTGTGAAAACTCGTGCGAAAGCGAGAGTGTAGCTGGTAGCTATATACGTCCAGAATACACATTGTATACAAATATTTAAGTATACAGCGTGTACGTAAAGTCAATGTGCATTCATGATCAATAGAGACCTGTAAAATTCGCGATTTAAAATCCCTAAAGGATAGACTCCATGATCCTCTATGCACTCGTACAATTTACATCTGCTGATTGGTTACCGACTCGTAACACCTGTTGACTGGAATGATCGTGATTCGCTAATTCTTCTGTTAAAGATTTTTCATTTGCCCAGAGTCCTTCAGATAAACTGTGGCCCAATCACTGAAGAAAAATAATGTCAAAATTATTTGGACTCTATCCTATCGCGAAATGAATCCGCGAATTTTACAGGTCTCTAATGATCGCTTGTTGTGGCTAACAGAAACGAAACGAATGCGTCTTTAATTTTATTTTATTTTTATTTTTTTGCTAAGATTTCACATTTCTATCTATATTGTTTCGTTACTTTCCTGTGACCGTTCGAAAGTGCACCATGACTTTACGGACAACCTGTATAATGTTAATTTACCGTTTCTAAATTTTTACCGTCTCGCAGAGTCGCATTTTATGGGATCATTAAATTTTTTTAATGTTGTTATTGTTTTCTTGTCCTACGGTGCGTGTCGAAACTACGCTTGGTCTGATAAGAATGATGTTCATGTGTATAATGGTATGCAGTACAGCATCTTTAAATCATCTGAATTTCATTGGTCTCCACTATACAGAAGAAAAAAAAATTCTATACTTTTACAAAAGTTTCCTTTGAAATCAGTTGCCAAGAAATAGTTTGTAATATAACACGAAATATATTGTATCTTTGTACATCACTTGGCTATGGTTTTTTTACAATTAGGAAATACGTTTTTCGAGATAAAACAGGGCTTTTCTTACGAAAATTTGTGCATAATTATATATTTTAATCGGATTTTCAATCAAGCATGCATTTATAAATCATGGAAATGATAGTAAAAATTCAATAATTTGACTATTTTGATGTATTATACGTATCTATTAATGTTCGCAGTTAATACTTTTCTGGAAAGGGTTTACAAATAACTTTACTATTGGAGGTACATTCTAGGACAACAAAAAGCATAAATGCCCGGGTAAGAATCCTAGCCCATTATTACTGCAAAACAATATTTGGTAGTGATTCAGTAGTTTTCATGTAAATGTAAAAAATTACAAATATGTGTAATTTTGCATTAATATTTCTTTTACATTAAAAAAACCATAAA